>NC_060950.1:57269323-57274043 GCF_022045245.1 Lucilia cuprina | reverse complement strand
GTTAGTTAGTTAGTTAGTTAGTTAGTTAGTTAGTTAGTTAGTTAGTTAGTTATTTAGTTAGTTAGTTAGTTAGTTAGTTAGTTAGTTAGTTAGTTATTTAGTTAGTTATTTAGTTAGTTAAGTAGTTAGTTAGTTAGTTAGTTAGTTATTTAGTTAGTTAGTTAGTTAGTTAGTTAGTTAGTTAGTTAGTTAGTTAGTTAGTTAGTTAGTTAGTTAGTTAGTTAGTTAGTTAGTTAGTTCGTTAGTTAGTTAGTTAGTTAGTTAGTTAGTTAGTTAGTTCGTTAGTTAGTTAGTTAGATAGTTGGTTAGTTTGTTAGTTAGTGAGTTTGTTAGTTAGTTAGTTAGTTAGTTAGTTAATTAGTTAGTTAGTTAGTTAGTTAGTTAGTTAGTTAGTTAGTTAGTTAGTTAGTTAGTTAGATAGTTAGTTAGTTAGTTAGTTAGTTAGTTAGTTAGTTAGTTAGTTAGTTAGTTAGTTAGTTAGTTAGTTAGTTAGTTAGTTAGTTAGTTAGTTAGTTAGTTAGTTGGTTAGTAAAACTGTTCGTCATTTGTTAATGTTTTCCATGAAGATGGGTAAATGTCTTTACTAAAGGCACTGCTTGTCTACACATAGTGCTCGCAGAGACATCTACTTACATATATGGAGAATAAAACATGAATTTTTAACAATAACACCTTCATTAAAAACATTCATTCATTTAAAAACGTATAAATTAGTTAATTAATAATCATTGAAACAAAAAATACTTCATAATTACAGCATTTCAAATTTCTTTACCAATATTTATGAACACTGCCTTATTTGGGGAAACTGTTTTATCATTTTGTCTTTCAATTGTCTAACAAAAAATACAACCCTGCTGACACACATAAAAAAATGGCTGTCAAAATAAGAAAAACGAAAAAGAAACACAAAAGAGATGCGAGAAAACAACAAGAATTAAATATTAATAGTTTTTTTTGTGTACGTAAAGTGAGAACGAAGGAAAAATTGAAAAAGTGATTTTTTTATTGTAAACGCGATTTGTAACAAAATTAAGCATTAATTTAATTAAAAAAATAAACCTAAAGGAACAATAAAAGTCTTTGATAAAAAACGAAATAATATGAGGAAATTATAACAAAATCTAACAGAGAAAATTTGTATGTAAAGAAAAAAATTGAAAAGGTGAACAGAATCAGTTTTTTTTTCTTCTTCATCAATGTGTGTTACAGTGAATGTGTGTGTGTAGTTTAGTGTAAAAAAAAAGAATTAAAAAATATAAAAGTAATTAGAAAAAAATTAACATGAAATAAATAAAAATAATAAAATAAAAAATAAATAAATAATGATAACAGCAATGGATACACGGTCATATACATCATCAGCAACCAACGCCACAACGGGACGTAATGAATTTGCAATGCAAGGTAAAAGATATAAACAATTTGTTTTTTTTTGTTCCTACGGAAAATTTGTGTGTAAACACTGAGGTAGCTGTGAAGGTTTTTTTGTTATTTTTTGTGGAAAATTGTTACAGCAGGAACAAGTGAAAGTCTGATAGATGAAAATCTCTTGGTAAAATCCAGTTTTAACAATCATCGCTACATTCCCTCACTTTAAACAGAAATTTAACACACATATTGAAACTTTATCTGTTTTGTTGCTGCTGCTGTTGTTGTTGTTGCTGTTGGTACTTGGCAAATGGGGCACTCCTTGGTTTGTTGAATATTAGCATGCAATGTTATGTTTACAATATGGTTGTTGTAATTTTTAGTATTGCTAATACTATAAAATTGTGGAAAAAATATAACTTTGCCAGTCAGTTATTCATTGCTAAAGTATGAGGGTGGGTTTTTTTGCTTTTTGTTTTATTTCTGCTCAATGAATAAGACTGAAGCAACAAGCTGTTTGTATTGTTGTAAATTACTTCACAGCTTCAACTACTTAAATAGAAAACCAAATTAATACCCCTGTGCCTGTTATTTAATTTATTTATTTTTTTCAATTACTTTATTAATAAAATGCCAAATATTACTTAGTTTCATCATTTTCCACCCCTGTGTCTGTTTTTAGGCTTAAATATTTAATGAGAGTTTGTGTGTATTTCTATCAGGGATGGAAAAAGAGATTTTGTTTCAGTATCAAAAAATATTTCAGGGGGTACTTTTTTGGATCTCAAAGTACTTAGGTTAGGTTGATAGGAGGATGTGTACTACATCCAAATCCGAAGAAATGCACCTAGGCCACAATAGGGCCTGTTGTGCGCTCTTTATTATGAAAAAATAAGGAACTGAATGAATTATGTTTCAGTGTTCAGAAATTCAGTTCCTTGAACGTAATTCTTAAGAATCTTCCAATCAGTGTTAGTCAGGAATGTTATTTCCGGAATAAAATCACTTTCAAGATACTTGGATCTAACTTCGACGAATGCCTGGCAGTGGCAAAGAAAGTACTCCAGAGTTTCACTGTCCTCTCCACATGCTCTACATACGTATGAATCCGAACGTCCAATTTTGCATAAATGTCACTCAGAATACATACTATCATACTAATTTCAGATTTGCCCATTTTGAGGAGATTTTTCGTCTTGCTCTCATCAGGGTCCCCCATAGGATTTTCGTGGTTCTACCCACTGTTTCATTATTCCTAGAGGTCTTATGGAATTCTCTCACCCATATTTTTAGTTTAGCTTTTGTTGCGACGAATAAGAATAAGACTCGGCAGTATCACGGTACTTTTGCACATCAAAGTACCATCGTACCAATTTTGCCATCCCTGATTTCTATTTACAAAATTCTGTGACTTGTCTCTTAATTGTCTAAAACAGCTGTCAAATAGTTTTCAAACAAAATTTGTTTTTGTAATATTTTGTTTATTTTTAACTATAGACTTCCGTTATTTAAATTTTTCTGTATTTATTTTATTCATATTTTGTAAATTCATTTATTTTCATTAATTTTTGTTTTCAGAATTGACCCCAGAACAACAAAAATTATTATTAGAATTACGCAGAAGACGTCAAGAATTGCTGTTAGAAATTCAGGTAATTATCTTAGACATTCATTTTTGTACTTAAGGCCTAACTTTAAGCTTTATTATATTTATAAGCTGCCAAACAACAAATATTTATTAATCTTATTCCAAGAATCTTTTGGGTTTTTTTTTCTTTGCAACAAACAGAAAGGGTAAAGTTACGGCACGGCTGGTATTACATTTTAAAACAAAAGCTATTAGTATTTTACAAAAATCTTCTAAAAAATAGTCAAAATTATAGAATAAACTCCAGTCAGGGTTATTCATACTTTAGCATATAGACCTGGTTATAGAATAGTCAAAAGCTCAATCTAAAGACAGGTTTATAGTCCGATCTATAGCTTAGAGTTTAGCTTATAGAAAAGTTTATAGTCTAGATTATACTTTAGTCCAGCTTTCTTCTTGCTATGTTATCAGAACCTAAATAAACATCATAAATAAACACAAATTAGTTTAGGGGTGATATACAGATTAAAAACTACTCACTTCATATGACACTAAAGAAATTTCTGCTAAAAGAAACCAATCGATATAATCTCCACACTTCATTAATTCTTCAAAAACATTCTTTTATAAAAAAGAAAAAGTCTCTAAAGCAAAAGTTAAGAAAAAAATACTAATTAAACACTTACAAAAGAAACCTGACAAAAGGTGAATGCTCTAAACATTAAATAAGTCATAATAATTTGATATTTTAAAGAAGAAAAAACAACTGATAAGAAAACTTAAAAAAATCACTTAAAATTTTATACACACACAAAATACAAAAATTGCATAAACAAAGCTAAAGAAATAAAGAAAAATATTAACAAAACTAACAAAAAACAACAAAATTGTATAAAAAAACAACAAATTAAATAATAGTTTCAATAACATTAACATAGCGAGCGGCATTTAGCATGATTTAAAAAAAAATGTAAACAAACCATTTGACATTTAACACTTGGGCTGAGAATTGAATGACAAATAGGGATTTAAGAGAAAATTGCAAAAAATAAGATTAAATAAATTAAATTATTGAATCTAATAGAGTAGTTTTTATAAATTTTTTGTTAATAAAAGACAACAATTAAATGTAATTAATGATGAGCTCAGCGAGAAAGGCATAACTTGTTGAGTCATGTTTTATTATTATTGTTAGCAGAGGTGTCAAGTATAGTTTAATAAGTAATGGTTTTTATTATTATGGTTTTTTATTAAAGACTAGACTATAGACTAGACTTTAAACTAGATTATAGACTAGACTATAGATTAGTCTATAGACTAAACTATAGACTAAGCTATAGACTAGACTATAGGCTAGACTATAGACTAAACTATAGACTAGACCATAGACTAAACTGTAGACTAGAGTATAGATAAAACTATATTCTGGACTATTGACTAGACTGTTGACTGCACTATGGACTAAAGTATAGGCTAGACTTTAGACTAGACTATAGACTAGACTATATTGTAGACTATAGACTAGACTATAGACTAGACTATAGACTAGACTATAGACTAGACTATAGTGTAGACTATAGACTATAGACTAGACTATAGACTAGACTATAGACTAGACTATAGACTAGACTATAGACTAGACTATAGACAAGCCTATAGACTAGACTATAGACTATACTATAGACTAGACTATAGATTAGACTATAGACTAGACTATAGACTAGACTATAGACTAGACTATAGACTAGACTATAGACTAGA
>NC_060950.1:57266759-57269223 GCF_022045245.1 Lucilia cuprina | reverse complement strand
GTCTGGACTATAGAATAGTCTATAGTCTGGACTATAGAATAGTCTATAGTCTGGACTATAGAAGAGTCTATAGTCTGGACTATAGAATAGTCTATAGTCTGCACTATACAATAGTCTATAGTCTACACTATAGAATAGTCTATAGTCTATTCTATAGTGTATAGAATAGTCTATAGTCTACACTATAGAGTAGTCTATAGTCTAGACTATAGAATAGTCTATAGTCTGGACCATTGAATAGTCTATAGTCTACACTATAGAGTAGTCTATATTCTGGACCATTGAATAGTATATAGTCTGCACCATAGAATAGTCTATAATCTGGACTATAGAATAGTCTGTAGTCTGGACAATAAAATATTCTATAGTCTGGACTATAGAATAGTCTATTGTCTGGATTATAAAATAGTCTATAGTTGGAGTATAGAATAGTGTATAGTCTAGACTATAAAATAGTACATAGTCTGCACTATAGAATAGGCTATCATATGGACTATATAATAGTTTATAGTTTAGACTATATAATAGTGCATAGTCTGTACAATAGGCTGGACTATAGAATAGTCTATCGTCTTTACTATAAAATAGTCTATAGTCTGGACTATAGAATAGCCTATAGTCTGAACTATAGAATAGTCTATGGTCTGCACTATAGAACAGTCTATAATCTGGACTATAGAATAGTCTATATCTGGACTATAGAATAGTCTATAGTCTGGCCTTTTGAATAGTCTATAGTATAGACTATAGAATAAAATATAGTATGGACTATGGAATAGATTATAGTCTGGACTATAGAATAGTTTATAGTCTATAGTCTGGACTATAGAATAGTCTACAGTCTGGACTATAGTAGGGTCTATAATCTGGACTATAGAATAGTCTATAGTCTGGACCATAGTATGGTCTATAGTCTGGACTATAGTATGTACTATAGTCTGGACTAGTCGAAAAGTCGACTTTTCGTTTCAACTATAGAACCCTAGTCTGGACTATAGAATAGTTTAAAGTCTGAGCTATAGAATAGTTTACAGTCTGAACTACAGAATATTCAAAAGGCAGGACTATAGAATATACTAGATTATAGGCTACACTATATTCTGGATATAGTTTACACTCTCGACTATAAAATAGTCTGCAGTCTGGACTATAGAATATTGTATAGTCTGGACTAGAAAATTTATTGATTCAAAGAAGGGCCCCTTCTAATGTCATACAACAAATCTTGTACTAAATTCATGCTGCAATAATCTGAAGCCTTGACATTATGATAGTCAGCTAAGTCCACCTCATCATTTGTAACATGTTGAACAGCAGCTAAAGCACTAGTCCTAGTAGATTTTGACGAGGTATGTACAAAAAGTTGTTTTTTACAAGACCTCTGAAAAATATATCTCGAATTCACAATCGGTGTTGTACGGTTTTATCGTAGTATGTTACGATACAATTGAGAAATGCTTGTTTAAGAAGCATCTGACGTTGCTGAACTGAAAGAACTGAAAATCCGTTTAAGGTAACTTTTCATATAGTCCATTCATCCAAACATCCAGTATTAACTTCATCAACGTATTTAGATTATTTTGTATTGGTTTTTGTGTGTTATACAGTGGCAATTGCATTTAAATGCAATTGGTTGGTTTGGCTAGTTCCATTTTGCGGTTGTTGTCGTTTTTTATATGTAATTCTTCTTTTTATTGTATTTCAACTCTAAACATGCATAAGTTTTGCAATATTACTTTACTTTGATTATTTCTTATACGATCGATTCAGCATATTCTACGAGAGAAGCGTCTTTAGGTTGCTGTAAGCAAAAGGAATTTCTTGCTATTTTGTTGTTGTTGGTGGAGCAGTGTAGTGTGTGTGTGTAAAAATTCAGAGAACATATCAAAGCGATCGATAAGTCACGTTTCTAGAGGCAGAATGACTTGTTGTTATTATAGTTGTATGCGACTTTTTTTATGCATTTTTTGTTTGTTAAACTTTTAAAGGACATTGTCGGCATTTTAATCTTCAGTTTTGTGTTTTAATGTCTACCATATTGATTTTGTTTTGGCGACAGTTTTTGTTGTAGTTATTGGATTTGGCTGCTGCTTTAATATACAGTGATCGAAATATCAGCAATTTATAGATCAGTTGAAAATAAATTTATTTTAAAACACTGCGTGTTTTAATGTGATTTTGTATTTTAGCTTTAATATTATATGGGTTTTAAAAAAAGATGGAGGTTGTTTTAGTCATAAGCCTAAGACAGTTGTAGTTCACTTCACTTCAGTTCCAGTTCAGTTTTAGTTTAATTCTAGTTTAGTTCTGGTTCACTTCTAGTTCAGTTCTAGTTCTAGTTCAGTTCTACTTCAGTTCTAGTTCAGTTCTAGTTCAGTTCTAGTTCAGTTCTAGTTCAGTTCAGTTCAGTTCTAGTTCAGTTCAAGTTCAGTTCTAGTTCAGTTCTAGTTCAGTTCTAGTTCAG
>NC_060950.1:57263154-57266659 GCF_022045245.1 Lucilia cuprina | reverse complement strand
ACTATTCTATAGTCCAGACTATAGACTATTCTATAGTCCAGACTATAGACTATTCTATAGTCCAGACTATAGACTATTCTATAGTCCAGACTATAGACTATAGTCCAGTTTTTAGACTGTTCTATAGTCCAGATTATAGACTATTCTTTCGTCCAGACTATAGACTATTCTATAGTCCAGACTATTCTATAGTCCAGACTATAGACTATTCCATAGTCCAGACTGTAGACCATTCTATAGTCCTGCTATACACTATTCTATAGTCGAGACTTTAGTCCAGACTTTAGACTATTCTATAGTCCAGACTATAGACTATTCTTTTGTCCAGACTATAGACTATTCTTTTGTCCAGACTATAGACTATTCTTTTGTCCAGACTATAAACTATTCTATAGTTCACACTATAGACTATTCTATGGTCCACACTATAGATTATTCTAATTCCAGGCTATAAACTAATATAGGAACTAAACTATGGGCCAATATAGGGACAATTCTAATAACCTTGTATTATTCAAATATGCTAGTGTTTTAGAATTTTCTTGGCTAGTATATGGACTCATCTATAGAGTATATCCTGGACTCGTTCATAGACTACTTCATTCATACTATGTACTTTCCATACCTGATAAGAACTAAAAAACTTAATTTTTGCTTTATCGATATAAGTTACTTTTTCATAAAATTTTAATTATTTTTTTTTTCTTTTGTAATTGTTGTTTTTAAGTTTTATGCTTTTAAATCGTATTTAGTGACGTTTCTTAATTATATTTCAAATCCTTTTCACAGTAATCAATTTCTAATGCACTTTTCTTCACTTTCAGACACTTGCAGTCTCACAAACCCACCTCTGAAGCCAAACATTTCAACTGCGATAAATGCGCGTTTAAAACGAAAATCAAAGGACATCTACAAAGACATATGCGTCATCATACCGGTGAGAAACCCTACTCCTGTCCTCATTGCGATTTTCGTACTAGCACCTGGGAGAATGTACGTAAACATGTTTTGAAAACTGAAAAACATGCTGGAAAATTTGTATTCGAATGTGAAAAGTGTAAAAAAGACTTGAAGGCAAATGTAGAAGGAGAAAAAGGAGGGGAAATATTTAAGACAAATTCTCATCAAGAATATCAGCAGCATTTGAAACAGCAGCATAAAAATTATAAATAATGCAAATGAAAAGAAATGAAACAGTACAACTGTTTTAGAAAAAGGTTTAGAACTTTGCTAAACATATTATTTTCTATACAAACTTGGTAGCACTTAGTAATGCCATGCAAAAGCAAAGTCATAAACCCAGTATTTATTAAACACACACTTTTATACAAACGTTTGGCTTTTTTCGTGTAAATAAAAGTAAACAAAAAACAAATGCAATCTCTTTTGATTTGCCTTAACAGGCCTGGAAAAGCGAAATTTTAAAAGTATTATTAGATATATAAAACGAATAAACTACTGCATTAACAAAGTTACTGACTAGACCATTGACTAGTCAATTATAAATTTTTTTACTAGACTATTTAATGGCTATTGAATAGAGTAATGACTAATTAAGTATTTTGACTAGTCCATTGACTTAATACTAGACTACTGACATTTTACTAGACTTTTGAAATATTGGCTAGACTATAAGGTACCAGACTGTCGATTAGTTTATTGACCTGTATAGGCCAGATTATAGACTAGACTATAGACTGGAATATAAACTATACCATAGTCTAGACTATAAACAAGATTATAGGCTAGACTATAGGCTGGACTACAGACTAGACTATAGTAAACTAGTATGTAGATCGTAGACTAGATTATAGACTAGACTTTTCAATACACTATAGACTAGACTATAGACTAGACAATAGAAAAGACTAGACAATAGACTAGACTATATAATAGACTATAGACTAGACTAGAGTAAACTAGACTAGACCAGACTAGACTATATACTATAGACTAGATACTATAGACTAGAGACTATAGACTAAAGTCTAGTCCACAGATGACTGTGGACTAGACTATTCTCTAGACTATGAACTATTGTCTGTTGTATTGTCCATCCCTGAATATTATCTTGATCATAACTTAACTCTTTTTTAAAAAGAAAAAGAAAAAACAACAAACAAATAAAATTTGTAAACAAAACACTTTTTCTCTATTTCTCACTCTTTAGCTTTTTATTACTCTTCTTAATACATTTAAAAACAAAAAAAAAACTTGATTTAATCTCTTCTCTTAATCAAAATTAAATCTCCTTTTACCATCAAAACGATAGCCATAAGCAGCAGCATTTTTTGTATCCACCAAAGCAGGATTACGATGTTTAAAAAACGAACCGTGAGCATGAGCTGGCCGGGAAGCACTATTGGGTACACCATCCATTTCCCTCGGATAGAAAGCCTCAAACATACCCTCTGGTGGTAAAACCGAGGCGATTTTCTTGTCATTTGGATCGTAAGACCATACAAATGATGGCATAAACATAGTTATTATTATAATAATAATAAAACTGGTCATTAAATAACGCCACATAATTAACTTTTATTACAACTTTTATTTAGTATTTTTCTTTTTATTATGTTCACTAAAACTAACACTTTTAAATCACTTTTTCGTTTCAACTAAAAATGTGTATGAATTTAATGCTGTCTGGTTTACAACTGTTGAGACCGTTGCGTTTGTTTAATGTGTGTGGTTGACGTTTAATTTGTTTGAATTTTTTACTTTTTACCTTAAAGTTTTTGTTTTTTTTACTTTTTTGGGCTCGGCTAGGCAACATTTTTAATTGTTAATTACTTTTTGTTGCTATTTTTTCTTTTTAGTTTCTTTTGTTTATGTGTGTTACACATTGCAAGGTAATTGTTTTTAAATTGCTTTTGTTTTCCTGTCAATTTGTCGCTGTCATTATTAGCTTGATTTGTTTTATTTGTTTTTTTTAAGATTATTTTGCTCTTTTTTATGTTTGCCAATTGTTGTTGTTGGTAGTGAAGGCTTTTTGTTATTGTTTGGGTTTGTTTTGTTTTCATTTATTTTGACATGTAAATACAAAAGACTTAAGACACAAACTGGTATGGAAGACAAATTACATTTAAAACAGAGTTGTATTCGACTATGGGATAGTTAGTTAGTTTGTTCTTTAGTTAGTTGCTTAGCTACTTTGTTACTTAGATAGGTAGTTAGATAGTTAGTTAGTTAATTAGTTAGTTAGTTAGTTGGTTAGTTAGTTAGTTAGTTAGTTAGTTAGTTAGTTAGTTAGTTAGTTAGTTAGTTAGTTAGTTAGTTAGTTAGTTAGTTAGTTAGTTAGTTAGTTAGTTAGTTAGTTAGTTAGTTAGTTAGTTAGTTAGTTAGTTAGTTAGTTAGTTAGTTAGTTACTTACTTAGCTACTTAGATAGGTTGTTTATTAGTTAGTTATTTAGATAGATAGATAGATAGATAGATAGATAGATAGATAGATAGATAGATAGATAGATAGATAGATAGATAGATAGATAGATAGATAGATAGATAG
>NC_060950.1:57253033-57263054 GCF_022045245.1 Lucilia cuprina | reverse complement strand
TTCTATAGTCCAGTCTATAGACTATTCTATAGTCCAGACTATAGACTATTCTATAGTCCAGACTATAGACTATTCTATAGTCCAGACTATAGACTATTCTATAGTCCAAACTACAGACTATTCTATAGTCCAGACTATAGACTATTCTATAGTCCAGACTATAGACTATTCTATAGGCCAGACTATAGGCTATTCAATGATCCAGACTATGGACTATTTTATAGTGTAGACTATAGTCTATTCTATAGTGCAGACTATAGACTATTTTATAGTCCATACTATAGACTATTCTATAGTCCAGACTATAGACTATTCTATAGTCCAGACTATGTACTATTTTATGATAATGAAGACTAATCAAACAATTTTATTGTTAAGACCGTTGACTATTCTGTAGTCAGTACTTCAAACTATTCTATAGTCCAGATTATTGATTGTTCTATAGTCCTTAGACTATAAATTTTGTAATATAGTCTATAGACTATTTAATTGCTTGAATAAACTACTGAACAATTCGTTTAGCTTTTACTGGGCCCCAAATATTTGTGCAATCTTTCTCTGCAATATTTCCTTGTTGCTGCTGTCCACCCTTATGTAGCAGAAATAGCAAGTAAATATCAATTCAATTTCTTATACATTTTGCAACATTTTCATATGATCGTGTTGAAAAGGCAGCCCAATGTAAAAGTGTAATTGTAAAGATTCCTTTTTTTTCGTTTTGTTGTTGTTTTATACCCTACACCACTTTAGTGGGGAGGGTATATTGGGTTTGTGCTGATGTTTGTAACATAGAAAAATATTCGTCCACCTTAAAGTATACCAAGCGGCTTAGAATCATTTTCTGAGTCGATTAAGCTATGTCCGTCCGTCTGGCTGGCTGAATGTCCATGTAAACTTTGTGCGCAAGGTACAGGCCGCAATTTTGAAGATAATTAGATGAAATTTGGCACACACGCTTCTTTTGGCCCATGGACGAAGCCTATTGAAAATGGTTAAAATCGGTCCATTATTTCGACTAGCCCCCATACAACCGTACCCCCCAAATAGGACCTTTTGACTTATAATTAATTTAAATGATCTATTATGTTTACAAAAGTCGACAAAACTTAGTTTTATAGAACTTTAAATGACACTACCGATATTTGCAATGATCGGGCTTCATTTGATCCTATCCCCCATACAAACTCCCCTTCAGAAAATGACTTTAAAGGTCAAAATTCACTTACAAACACTAATAACACTTTTGAATTCTACATAAAAAATATTGAAGAAGACTTAACTCCCCTACCAACATTTTTAAGGATAGGGCCATATTTTGCCCTACTCCCCTTTGAACCCTCTTGTAAAAAAATCTTTTTTGCCAAAATAAAAGTAAAAATACTCCGAAATAAAGTTAAAAAAACAAACCAAATGCTTTATTTTTTAAATAATCCCCATTTTTAACATACATACTGACAGGTGTAGGGTATTATATAGTCGGCTACGCCCGACTATACATTCATACTTGTTTATAATGCGGTGGCGGTCAATCGGTGGTTGTTGTAACCAATTTAACCTTGAAATATATTGATCTTTACATGTTCATATGTAGAATGAATATACAATTATTTAGTGGAATCAGCTACACATATAGTACAATGGAAAATAGTTTGTGAATTTAGAAGCATTGTTTGTTTTATTAAAATTTTTAATTTTTTTTCTGGATTTAGTTGGCAATAAATGCGTGTTAAAAATTTAGCGACGCCAATTGTCTGGAGCATAAAATGATGATGACGATGACAATGATGATTATGTTGCCACAACGATTGGAACAATGTTGCTTAAGTATTTACCACAACAAGAAAACTACAACAACGTACTATTGTTTTGTTCCAGGGGCTCATAATCATGAATTGCGTAATTCAATTTAATCACATTTCAAACGATCTTTCTCTCCCTCAGACTTATTCCTTTTCGATGACTTCAATTCAATTAAAAATCAAATTCTACAATTCCACTGAAATCGATTTGAAATTCAACCACGGAAAGAACAAGAAGAACACAGCCCAATGAGAAACAAAAACTGTGTACACGTTCTTCTTTTGGTGGCAAATCCTTGGCTATTACTTGGGATACGTAACATGGTCAAGACAGGAACCGCCGTTTTATGTAGCTGTCTTTTAAAACGAGAGTCACTACACATGCCTCTGTCTGCAAACGCACAAACACACTCACTCGAACACACTTGTACGTTTGCTTAAGATAAAAATGAGGTGGCAAATCACGCAGCAACATTATTTGTTGCTAATTAAGCCTGCATCAATGGCAAAAGATATTCTTTTCGTACTTGTTCAGAAAGCAAGATTGAAAACAAATGAACAAATCGGTTATTATGTTAGCAATGTACCCTTATACCCTCATATTAAAATAGAGAGCAACTTAGGATATTTAAAATTCGATTTGTTCAGACTATAGACTATTCTATAGTATAGACTATTCTATAGTCCAGACTATAGACTATTCTATAGTCCAGACTATAGACTATTCTATAGTCCAGACTATAGACTATTCTATAGTCCAGACTATAGACTATAGTCTAGTCTATAGTCTAGTCTATAGTCTAGTCTATAGTCTAGTCTATAGTCTAGTCTATAGTCTAGTCTATAGTCTAGTCTATAGTCTAGTCTATAGTCTAGTCTATAGTCTAGTCTATAGTCTAGTCTATAGTCTAGTCTATAGTCTAGTCTATAGTCTAGTCTATAGTCTAGTCTATAGTCTAGTCTATAGTCTAGTCTATAGTCTAGTCTATAGTCTAGTCTATAGTCTAGTCTATAGTCTAGTCTATAGTCTAGTCTATAGTCTAGTCTATAGTCTAGTCTATAGTCTAGTCTATAGTCTAGTCTATAGTCTAGTCTATAGTCTAGTCTATAGTCTAGTCTATAGTCTAGTCTATAGTCTAGTCTATAGTCTAGTCTATAGTCTAGTCTATAGTCTAGTCTATAGTCTAGTCTATAGTCTAGTCTATAGTCTAGTCTATAGTCTAGTCTATAGTCTAGTCTATAGTCTAGTCTATAGTCTAGTCTATAGTCTAGTCTATAGTCTAGTCTATAGTCTAGTCTATAGTCTAGTCTATAGTCTAGTCTATAGTCTAGTCTATAGTCTAGTCTATAGTCTAGTCTATAGTCTAGTCTATAGTCTAGTCTATAGTCTAGTCTATAGTCTAGTCTATAGTCTAGTCTATAGTCTAGTCTATAGTCTAGTCTATAGTCTAGTCTATAGTCTAGTCTATAGTCTAGTCTATAGTCTAGTCTATAGTCTAGTCTATAGTCTAGTCTATAGTCTAGTCTAGTCTAGTCTATAGTCTAGTCTATAGTCTAGTCTATAGTCTAGTCTATAGTCTAGTCTATAGTCTAGTCTATAGTCTAGTCTATAGTCTAGTCTATAGTCTAGTCTATAGTCTAGTCTATAGTCTAGTCTATAGTCTAGTCTATAGTCTAGTCTATAGTCTAGTCTATAGTCTAGTCTATAGTCTAGTCTATAGTCTAGTCTTTAGTCTAGTCTATAATCTAGTCTATAATCTAGTTTATAGTCTAGTCTATAGTCTAGTCTATAATCTAGTCTATAGTCTAGTCTATAGTCTAGTCTATAGTCTAGTCTATAGTCTAGTCTATAGTCTAGTCTATAGTCTAGTCTATAGTCTAGTCTATAGTATAGTCTATAGTATAGTCTATAGTCTAGTCTATAGTCTAGTCTATAGTCTAGTCTATAGTCTAGTCTATAGTCTAGTCTATAGTCTAATCTATAGTCTAGTCTATAGTCTAGTCTATAGTCTAGTCTATAGTCTAGTCTATAGTCTAGTCTATAGTCTAGTCTATAGTCTAGTCTATAGTCTAGTCTATAGTCTAGTCTATAGTCTAGTCTATAGTCTAGTCTATAGTCTAGTCTATAGTCTAGTGTATAGTCTAGTCTATAGTCTGGTCTATAGTCTATTCTATAGTCTAGTCTATAGTCTAGACTATAGTCTATAGTCTGGTCTATAGTCTAGTCTATAGTCTAGTCTATAGTCTATACAAATCGAATCAGATACAAGTCTTTGTATCTATTCTGATACACATGACCATAACAGTGCGATTTAATTGCTATTTAAACACTACAACCCATCTTATGTGTAGCATGCAAAAGTTTTCAATTTTCTCAGAAATGTCTCTTTTTTGAACTTAATATGTAGTAATTATTATGCTAACGATGATGACGACATAACTATTTGAGTTAGAAAAACAAAACCATTTCAAAAACTTTAAAAACACGTACTGCACACACTACCTGTACGCGTGCAATTTATGAAAGCTTTTATAAAAAGCGAAAATTTAATTGAGCATTTTTGAAAAAGTTTCATAAATATTATACGTAGGTTCAAAATTCACCTCATTTAAAACAAAACCAGTTTCTCAACTTAAAAAAACAAACATCGAACAACAAATGTTTACGAATTAAATAAACGTATGTCTGTCTGTAAAACAAGATTTTTCTATAAAACAATTACGTACTATTTTGTTTTGATCTTTATATTCGTTACGTTTTGTTTTCTTGTCTACTAAAGTTTAATTGATCGCTGACACAGATTCATTATTATTTAATAATGGCGCAAATTTTGTGGTGCAGATCGTTTTTTATTTTGTTCATGATTTTTCTAAACAATAGCTAAAAATTCCTACAAAAGTCACTGAACTTTTTGTGCAAAATAAATAATTTGTTTAGGTTTTCAACAATAAACCAGATGTAAATGGTTTCATAACCATGTTAATAAATATAACGTTTTGCAAACTTGTATAAGTTGAAAAAAATGTCAGAAATGTTGTGTGTTAAAGCTGCAAATTCAAAATATGAACAGTAGATTATTCAGTAAATAATAGGCCTTCAATAGTGCCGATAAATTATGGGAATGTAAAAATTAGTTGCTTAATTAAAAGAAACTGCTTTAATTTTAGTAACTAAATATTGCTTTAATGATCTATTCATTTAATATAAGAATATTACATTTGTTTACTCAAGTGGAAACGAATTTTAACATTTATCACATTGGCTTTAATGAGAAAAGCATTGTTGTAATGTTGCACAGTGTTTTGAAAAGTTTTTGAAATCTATGTATGTAACTAACTAACTAACTAACTAACTAACTAACTAACTAACTAACTAACTAACTAACTAACTATCTTTCTTTCTATCTTTCTATCTATCTATCTATCTATCTATCTATCTATCTATCTATCTATCTATCTATCTATCTATCTATCTATCTATCTATCTATCTACTATCTATCTATCTATCTATCTATCTATCTATCTATCTACCTATCTATCTATCTATCTATCTATCTATCTATCTATCTATCTATCTATCTATCTATCTATCTATCTATCTATCTATCTATCTATCTATCTATCTATCTATCTATCTATCTATCTATCTATCTATCTATCTATCTATCTATCTATCTATCTATCTATCTATCTATCTATCTATCTATCTATCTATCTATCTATCTATCTATCTATCTATCTATCTATCTATCTATCTATCTATCTATCTATCTATCTATCTATCTATCTATCTATCTATCTATCTATCTATCTATCTATCTATCTATCTATCTATCTATCCACTATCTATCTATACTTTACAAAGTTAATTCATAAAATATGAGACTATAAATTATTTTATTTTGCTATTGTTATTTTTTTTCAAAAAAAAAATCGCTTAAACTAATTCCGCAATTTCTTATCTTAGCTCTGGCAACCTTATTATTATTTTACAAATTAACCACAATGGCATCTCTCTATACCACCCCCCATTTTTTCAAATGATTTGCCCAGTGTACACTTAATAAGGTAGCCTCGTCCGCACAGCTGATCATCAGCTTTTACAATCATATCTGTCAAAATTCCTGTTTGTTTACATAGAAAAAAAATCGCAAAAGGTGTAAAAATTTAAAAAAGTGAAGAAAATTATGGTTTTAAAGGAGTTTTCTAGGTCAATCGTGATTAAATGTCTTTGTTATCCTTCTCTCTTGATAAAAAAAGAAAATCTTTAGCTCCGGCATACGTTCCAAATCAGTTTCAACTATTTTTAACACGACCAATCACTTTTCACAAAAAACACGTTTAATTCGGAAATTGGTCTTCCCAATAGATATAGTTATGATTTTCAGACATTCAACGTTTAATTTATATAATATATTAATATTAATAGTTAAAAATTTAAATAATTGCTAAAAACTCATATTTTTATTGTGTTTATTTGTTGCTTTTTCATTCTACACACACAGCTTTTTTTGACAGATGGGATTATTCTACAATAACAAATCGCCTGTTGTTTTGTATTGTTTGTATTTGTTGTAGCGACGAGGCTACCTTATTAAGTGTACACTGGATTTGCCAGTGTAATTTTTGTTGTTGCTGAAAAACCAGCAGCTGTTTAGAGACAGTGCATTTTTGGTCGGTAAAAAGACTTTAATTTGTTTATATTAACATAAAAATAATTTTATAAACCAAAATTCTGTGTAAAAAGCAAAAAATTATGGCTGAAAGTCAAGAAAATAGTGTAGAAAATGTCACAACTAATACAAACAAAGAATTAAATGGTGAAACACAAGAAAGAAAACGTATTGCGCTAATAACCGGCATAACGGGACAGGTAAAGTAAAGAAAAAAAAGCCAAAATGAAAAAAAAATTACAAAACTTTAATAAAATATAAAAAGCATGTAAAATTTAGTTAAGATATGGTTATAAAACAAAAATGAATCATATTTTGTGAAAAAATATGAAAATAAATTATCGAATTTAAAGATAAGATTAACGTGACGTGTTGTTTGTTGTAATTTAAGGAAAAGCACAATAACAACAACAACAATATTTACAAATGTTTAATGTGATATTTATCTTTATTTGCAGGATGGCTCTTATCTAGCAGAGTTTTTACTGAAAAAAGGCTATGAAGTGCACGGCATTATACGTAGAGCTAGCACCTTTAATACTTCACGTATAGAACATTTATATGCCGATCCACAGGCCCACAAAGGTGGCTTTATGAAATTACACTATGGTGACATGACCGATAGCAGTAGTTTAGTGAAAATTATTAATATGGTTAAACCCGAAGAAATTTATAATCTAGCTGCTCAATCCCATGTTAAAGTATCGTTTGATCTTAGTGAATATACCGCGGAAGTGGATGCCGTTGGTACTCTCCGTATATTAGATGCCATACGCACCTGTGGCATGGAGAATAAGGTGAAATTCTATCAAGCATCTACCTCAGAGTTATATGGCAAGGTAGTGGAAACACCACAAAATGAACAGACACCATTTTATCCCAGATCTCCATATGGTAAGTGATACGATTTTCTATTTTTTTTTTTTTTTGTAAAAATAAGGATAGACTAGACTATAGACTAGACTATAGACTAGACTATAGACTAGACTATAGACTAGACTATAGACTAGACTATAGACTAGACTATAGAGTAGACTATAGACTAGTCTTTAGACTAGACTACAGATTAGACTATAGACCAGACTATATATTATACTATAGACTATATAATAGACAATAGACTAGAATATAGACTAGAATATAGACTAGACTATAGACTAGACTATGGACTAGACTATAGACTAGACTATAGACTAGACTAAATACTAAACTATAGACTATACTATAGACTAGACTATAGATTAGACTATAGACTGTACTATAGGCTAGACTATAGACTAGACTATAGACTAGACTATAGACTAGACTATAGGCTAGACTACAGACTAGACTATAGATAAGATTATAGACTAGACTATAGACTAGACCATAGACTAGACTTTAGACTAGACTTTAGACTATAGACTAGACTATAGGCTAGACTATAGACTAGACTATAGGCTAGACTATAGACTAGACTATAGACTAAACTATTGAATAGACTGGACTAGACTAGACTATAGACTAGACTATAGACTAGACTATAGACTAGACTATAGACTAGACTATAGACTAGACTATAGACTAGACTATAGACTAGACTATAGATTATAGACTAAACTATAATCTAGACCATATACTAGACTATACAATAGACCATTGGCTAGACTATTAACTAGAACATTATACGATATACCAGACTATACACTAGAATGTAGAATAGGCTGTAGACAAATCTATAGATGTTTTGCAAGCTCTTGATAAACTTATCATTATCATAGAGTAATGCATCCAATTCTTGTTCATTAAATATTCGATATTGTGCATTTTATTTAATTCATTTGCTTAAGATATAGAAAAATATTATTTACATAAAACCGCAAAAGAAACGTCATCGTTCGCCTTTCAATATATTTAACACAAACTTTTAATAACAGCCTAAAAGTATGTTAATGTATTTAACATTTTGTAAATATACATACTCTCTCATTAACTATATAAACTCTCTGTATATTGTATTCATTTACTCTTACATTTTTTTTATGTTTTGTCTCTTTTAGGGTTAAACTGCTCTTTAACTTAAACAAAATACAAAAGTAAACTTATCTTTAGAGTTGAGAATTTGCATTAAATTTTATGTTTATTTGAACAATTTATTTGTACTTCATTTCATTTCACATTTCCAGTTTTATCAATAAAATGTAGAAGAAGAAGATGGAGTTGTTGTTGTTTTTTTTTTGCTGTTTGCTTGCTTCGATGAGTTTAAATATCACATTTATACTTAAAAGAGCGACATGTTTGTTTACAGTTTAAATGTTTACATTTAAAAAAAAATACTACCGTTATGTTTTAAAAAAACTACCATTTTCTGATTGAGTTGTTGTTGTTGCTGTTATTTAAAAAGGTGGCATTTTTTGTGCAAGCATTGACGCAAAAGTAATCTTTTTTTATTTACTTGATTTGTTTGTTGTTGTTTTTTTCCATTTCATTTATTAAATATTAAATTTTATTTAAATGGGAATTCTAAGTAAATTTATTTGTTTGTTTTGTTTATAACAATTGAATCTGCTATTAAATTGTTTATTTATTGGTTTTTCCTTACGATTAAATTATATGATTCATACATCTTTTATTATTAATTTATTTTTTGTTTTGATTCTCAAAATTTCTCTTTTTTTTAAATGTCATCTCATTAAAACTTGATTAATTTAAAAAACTGAGTAAGTTTTTGTCAAAATTAAAAATTGCCAATGTCAAAATTTTTTGTGATTTAAACTAGTCTAAGTGCTGTTGACAATTGTTTACATTGAGTATTGTTGTTGTCAGTACGTTAATATTTTGACAGTTGTATTTGTTTATTTATGTTGATTTTCAATGTTGCCAATTGTTTATTAGTCATTTCTATCTTAAAATGTATTTTGATAACATTTGTTTAATCATTTAAAGAGATAAAAATTAAAAAATTTTAATTTGTTTTATTTTAAAAAACAATTTGCGCGTGTTTACTGTAATTTAAGGTCTTTGCTCCTAAAATTTAGCAATTTTTTTTTTAATTTTAGTTAAAAATTTAAATTTATAATTAAATATTTTTTTAACAAGTTCTTTATATAAATATAAAATCTTAAGCATTTTGATTTATTTTTATCTTTTGTTTAAACTTTTAACATATTTTAGTTCTTTGTAGCTGGTTTTTTATAGATCTTGGCGAATTATTTTTTTTTTTGTTTTTTTAAAGAATTCTTGTCTTTATACCCTTCACCTTCGTGAGAAGGGTATATATAAGTTTGTCATTCCGTTTGTAATTTCTATAATATAATTTTCCGACCCTATAAAGTATATATATTCTGGATCCTTATAGGTAGCGGAGATGTTTAAGCCATGTCCGTCTGTCTGTCTGTCCGTCTGTCTGTCTGTCTGTATGTTTGTTGAAATCAGTTTTTAGAAGACCCCATATATCTGCAAGATCCGAATCTTCCATAATTGTATCAGACATACGACCGGCAAGAACGCTATTTAAAATCAGCAAAATCGGTCCATAAATAACGGAGATATGAGCAAAAAACCGAGAC
>NC_060950.1:57174607-57252933 GCF_022045245.1 Lucilia cuprina | reverse complement strand
ACTATAGACTAGACTATAGACTAGACTATAGACTAGACTATAGACTAGACTATAGACTAGACTATAGACTAGACTATAGACTAGACTATAAACTAGACAATAGACTAGGCTATAGACTAGACTATAGACTAGGTTATAGACTAGACTATAGACTAGACTATATACTAGACTATATGCTAGACTATATACTAGACTATATACTAGACTATATACCAGACTATAGACTAGACTATATACGAGACTATAGACTATAGACTAGACTGTAGACTATATTATAGACTATACTATAAACTATACTATATACTAGACTATAGACTAGACTATATACTAGACTATTGGCCAGACTATATATTAGACTATAGACTAGACTGTAGACTATATTATAGACTAGACTATAGACTAGACTATATACTAGACTATAGACTAGACTATAGAATAGATCATAGACTAGACTATAGACATAGCATATTTGAATTTCGTGAATGATTTATGCAACTTTTACTGCTTGGAATTTTAAATCAAAAAATTTTCTGTTACTTTGTTTAATTTTTTTTCTCATTTCATAATCTGCTCTCTTTTGTAACTCTTCATTCATTCATGCATTCTTTTAATGCATCTTGAGTAAAGAAAAACCCGTTAATTTTTGATTAAAGCCCCTATAATTGTAATAAGGTTTCTGTTATTGATATTAAAGTGAAACACTACAAAAATTTACTACTTACAACCTAGTTTAACTAGATAATAGCATTGCAACAGCTCTTTAACATGACCAGCATTTGGCCTTTATTCCCTCTCTAAATAAAGATTCCATGAAAATAATTCAAAATGGAATTTCAGCAAATAATCCATTTATATACAATATACACGTTTCTTTTGTCTTGTGCTTACACTGATTAAAATTGTTTGTTTTTTTACGTATTTTCCATATGTTTTTGTCATACTACACAAGTTCCAGAGATTATATTTTGTCTTCGCTTTAGAATCTTTTTCTTTTGTCTTAATATTGTTGTAGTTGTTTTTGTTTAATTTTTTTCTATTCGAAACAAAAATCCCATTCATTACACATGTTTCACTTGTTTTAACTGTTAAAATTGTTCGCAGTTGTGTTGTACAACAAAAATCCTCCTCTTTATCCACTTACAATTATCGTACACACTCGTTACACTACTGACTACCACTCGTATACTGCTTCTCCTCTTCATTCTGTTTATCTAGTTTTTATTCTTTCTTCTTTTTTTATTTGTACTTATTGTCACGTGTTAATGTAAACAAAGTGTTTAAAAAAATTATTATTACACATTTCATTTGGAAAAAAGTATTAAGCGCGGGCGCTAAACAATAAAAAGCAACATAAATTAAGATCTCTTTTTTTTCTAAAGGCCCACGACATAAATCATAAAATAGAACATATAAAATAATAAACCCTGACAACAAGAGGATTACTCGTACATATAACATTACTATTGTACAAAAAGCATTAGTGTTTAAAATACATCAAATAAAAAAAAGCTGAAACCTTAATATCCTGCTTTATAAATTTCGACACAAAGCGAAGGACATTTTTTTTGTTAGAGATCATACTATAAAACAAACATGTTTAGAAGGTTGTTTTGGAGTAAACGTCATTTTAAATATACAATTAGGGTAAGTACATACATACATATGTTTATAAATGAAAGGAATTATGAATGAAGGCTTTAAAAATTTAGCAAAGATTTTGCCAAAAAAGTAGTTAAGAAAATATGCTTTGATTTTGTGTTCAGCAAAAATAAAACGTAGTTTTTCCCAAACAATAACATTTATTACAACTTCAAAAGAAGCACTAAGTGAGTTTCTTCAACTTCTGTGGTAGTGATGTATAATGACTTCCAAAGAAGCAAAAATAATACTATAATGTGTGACTATGTGTTAAAATTACAATTTCACTTCCTAATAACTTGCAAGAAAAGAACATAAAAATGATTTCTTGAGAATGATTTCAGAAATAGTAAATTTGGAATTAAATATAAAGGACAATCCCTCCTATGAAAAATCTTTGTTAAAATCATCATATCTTTTGGTCTTTTTCAGCACATCCATGAAGTAAATTCTACTTCTTTTTCGCTTCTTTGGAAGTTCTTATTTTGCTTGGTAAAGTTTCAGATTTCTAAGATTTCTTTATTTCCTTAACAAAAGCAAAGAAACTGGTATCGATTTCATTATGCAGTTTTTACTCGATCTTAGACATTTCGAATTAGCATTTAGCATATAGGTCTTCAAGGCTAAAGAGAGGGTTGCTCTCATTGATTTAGAGTTTTTCAAGTCTCTTGATTATTATCAGAGCGTTTGAGGAAATTCGTAAAACGAGCATTTTTAACTTGTACCAAGGTATTAGGTTAAGAAGGGTTATACCACGTAAAAAATTGTTGTATATCCTCTCGGAAACCAAAAGGTCCATTGTGAGTACCAAGATATTACTCTTCCTACATCTTTCAAGAACTCTACTAGGTCTTGATTTCTTTTTCTTAAAATTTAACGATGAATCCATTTTGATGAAATTAGTTTGAAATATATTCGCCTATTATGTTTTATTCCACGAATATGAACATCTGTTCAACTTGGACCCATTATATTCCCAGTTGCTTGAAAAGAAAAGTTTAAATTGAGAGAATGCAATTGAGATTGTCCAAATGTATTTCGATTAAATCGGATCTTAGTAGATAAGAAACAATAAGAAAATAAATGGTAGCGATTGATGTCTCGATACTAAATTAACTACTCGGCTAAGTCGATAGCATACAGTTTTGAATCCAAAAAGGTAACTGCTATTGATAATGACATGTGTTATTAACAAGCTCAATCTAACCTCGACAGAGAAAATTGATTGGCAAGAGCCGATGGAAGGGACGAAACCAACATCATGTGAAAACATCACATTGATGCCATGAGGAATGCCATTTCTCTACAAACATTCTCATCTACTAAAAACTCACGCCAGTAGGTTTGGTAGACCGGAGATGGGGGGTTCGATTTCCATCACAGGCACTAGTTAATGAGGCCTAGAAATACCAACTAAAACCAACTACTAACTAAGACTCTTCCCAATGTCTTTTTGGACCTATTTAAGTCGCTCGTTCTGTTGTTTCGGCAAAAGCACTTAGGGGACGCAATCAGTGGTCCGAAAAACATATATATATTTAATTAGAGGCCATGGGGACCTACTGTGATAAGTTGAGCATGCTTAGAGTAAACACAATCAATCATGATGGAAAATCGCCGATAAATTAAAAACAATACCAACTCTACCAACATCTCAACACCTCGAGTTCAACCCTCACTTCTTCTGTTATTCCGACATCTCCACAGATACAACTCAGAATCCACCTCACCCATTAGATATGATATGATGGTACACCACCGTACCATATTTGAAGCATTTTTATAGTTATTCTAGTGGTGGTATTGAACACGCTAGTCTAGTCATCCTAAACATCTCAAGAGCTTCTTTCTTTACAATATTCCAAGATCATTAAAGTCTTTTTATGGTTTATTAAATAAGTAGCTCTTTTTTGCGATCGTTTCAGTCTAATCGATAGGCAGGTTAACGCAGGCATTTCAAATGAATCTATTACCATGATCTTATAAGACCGATCTACCTTCGTGTTATTCTTTATTGAAATATATCCATTACTTTGATTTCTCTTTAGCCTCTGATGTTTCGTTATGGAACTAACGGCCTGCCACAATTACACGCTTATTGTAAAGTGGGAGCCATTCTGCCACGTAAGCCTTAATGAGACTTACAATTCAAGTCAAATGTTCTTAAACAGATATGACTACATAGCTTAAAATATTTATAGAATTGCAGTTGATTGTGACTAAATATAACGTGATGATCTTGTCCCAAAGCTGTACTAGCTTTGATATTCATTTAAATTGCAAACAATGCCGCTGTAGGACTTGAAAAGTCGTTCTTTTTGCGGATCTGAACATTAGCACATAAACTTAAATCGTTTAAATACAATTTTCAATCATTCTACCGGTCACGGGCCACTATTAAGCACACAACTAGGTCCGATCGTGACCTAGGATCCCATATGATATTCTCATTTTAAACTAACTAAAGCCACTATATTAGTGCAATAATTTGTGCCAAATTTTGCAAAGAAAAGATATGTAGGAAAAAATTAAAAAAAGTGGGCGGACCAACAATAGTCAGGATGTCCCGTATTGGAAAAGTTGGAAAAGTATTGCATTGGTACTCCAAACAATAAAGTCCAGATGAAAAATGTTGATCATTTTCATGAGCAAATCAGAAGTTTGTACATAATTTGATCTGGAGATCACTTGACACTGTTTTGCCAAAACCTTTAGTATACATTTAAAGTTTTTTAAACTGATTGTAACCTTTCAGTTGAGATATCAATAACCTTAGCCTTATTTATCTCTTTCCCATTGATACTTCTAGATCTTATTCACCCCTAACGCCCATCATCATTTCCCGTGAAATATGTTACATTTTCAAGGTAACAAGTCAAGATGATAAATGTTGAGCATTTTCAAGAGTAAATCAGAAGTTTATACATAATTTGATCTGGAGATCACTTGACGCTGTTTCTTTGAAACCTTTAGTATAAATTTGAAGTTTTTTAAAGTGATTGTATCCTTTCAGTTAAGATATCAACATCCTTAGCCTTATGTATCTCTTTCCCATTGATACTTCTAGATCTTATTCACCCCTAACGCCCATCATCATTTCCCGTGAAATATGTTACCTTTTCAAGGTAATAAGTCAAGATGATAAATGTTGACCATTTTCAAGAGCAAATCAGAAGTTTCTACATAATTTGATCTAGAGATCACTTGACACTGTTTTGCAGAAACCTTTAGTATAAATTTTAAGTTTTTTAAATTGATTGTATCCTTTCAGTTAAGATATCAACAGCCTTAGCCTTACTTATCTCTCTCCCATTCATACTTCTAAATCTTATCCACCTTTCACGCCCAACATCATTTCACATGAAATATGTTCCCTTTTCACTTTTTTCGTTTACTAACTTTTTTTGTCGTAAAAAATATTCCCCTGTTATGAAATTTGTTGTTGGAATTTTGTAAACATTAAACAGCTGTTCCATACAGAATCAACTATTGTGAATGAATTGTTCAGAACAAGTTTACGATAGCAATTTTCTCTTCGAGGGAAATGAAAATTTTCAGGGGAACAATATTTTCACTTATATTGGCGATAGGGGTGATTGTCTTGGATGGTTTTAACTGTTTAGTTTTGTTAACAATGAATAAATTACTTTTACGTCAATTATTTGAAAGTTTTTAAAAAAGTTTTTGTTTTTGTCATTACATCTTTTTAATAAACTTGAATTAGTTTTTAATATTTACAAAACCAATCTATTTATTTTCTTAATCTTATCACAAACATTACATATTTTCAATTTCATTAACTGTTATTAGTATTTGAAATTCCTAATCAGTTGTTACATTGAAAATTGTTTATGAAATTTACTACTAGCGCCTCTTTCATATATACCCATCACCCATCACTTATCTTTTGGCCTTCTTTTATAAGGTTAATAAACCGGTCTTTTAATCACCAGCACCTGTATTCTCTTCTTTTTTTTCGAGTCATAGCAAGAAGTAACAAAATTAGTTCATGGCCAGCTATTGTTTTTTATTCATCTAACGGTTTTAAAGTAGAGAAATTAAAACGTAAAATAACATTTTTAGAATGGATTTTTCTCAGCTTAACACTAACTCAGTGAAAGAGGGAAATTTTAGGTTTTTTTTTTTTTTAATGTTAATGTTTTAAATATTTATAATGCCCCTCATAAAAATGCATTTAAATTTAAACATAAAACATTTTAATTTTTTTATTGCTTTTGTGTGTTTTTCAAAGTCTAAAGAATATATTTCACACATTTTGTATAGTTGTTGTTTTAGCGGTTTTATCATCATTAACAGGGGATTTCCTCTCATTTTATTTATATTTTCATAATTATGACCATATTTCTTAAGTTTATAATGGGTTTCTAATATAAATATTTTATTTGAAATTTTCTATTTATCTTTATTTGTAACACATTTTCTTTTACAAACACACGGATCTGGCGCCTTAAGTCTAATTTCGCAAACTGTTTGAGTTTCTCATTATTCAATTTCCCATTAACATTTATTTTGAATAGTTTTTCATCATATTTTTTCATCTTGTGCCACTATCATATTTACCTGCATTTTGTTGTATTATTTTAGGTTTATTTTCCCAATGATTAATCTTTTTTTTATTTTACTCATTGTGTGTTTTTGTGGCTTTAATAGATTTTTAAAGATTTATCAATTGAATTTTCTGGGATTTTTTCTAAACGTAATTTTGCATATTTAAGTGTGATAATCTTGTTTTATTGCTTTTAAAAGGATTATGTAAATCTTATTGTCTGTTTAAGTAAAATTTAAATTTGAAAATAGAAAATAGAATAATATAAATTGTTTTAAAATCTAATACCTAAAGTTATAATTGGATTTGCAGATTAGTTTGTACAAAAGCTGATAGATAAGTTTTAACTTTTTTATCCGAGAATTAAGCACGTGTTTGCAATTGCTTAATTACTTACGTTCATCAACTAAGGTGATCCTAAGATTTTAGCAAAAGAACCATAAACAAATTGCATTAAAGATTGAAAGAGAGAGATTATATATACAGTCCTGTCATTGAATTCCATTCCAATCGAAAGTGGAATTACAGCTTGTAAATAAATCGATAAAAAGTTATACAAATAATAACTTTAAACTATGGTAGATTCCATTCTTCTATCTTGAAGAAGAAAATTTGGAAAGATAATTCCACTTTGGATTGAAATGGAATTCTGTGACAGGCCTGATAAAGTGTTCCACAATGATCGAAGGTTACAGCTAAAGAACCGACGAATCTCTGTAGTATATAGATGAATTTTTGATTAAAAGTTTTCATTAAGATTTGGTGAAATTAAGTTCCTTAATTCATATTGTTATGTTAATGTTTGAGAAGTAGGAAATTAGATTAGAAAACATCGATCCATTTGTAGACTAATTTTAGTTGAATATGCTTTTCCGGAATATCTCAAAATTTACCAAACAAATTTTATTTTAGCATTAAATATCAATCTATAAACCTTATCAGTCTTAAATATAAAAGTGCAAATAATAGACTATAGCCTAGACTATAGACTATACTATAGACTAGACTATAGACTAGACTATAGACTAGACTATAGAGTAGACTATAGACTTGACTATAGACTTGACTATAGACTAGACTATAGACGAGACTATAGACTAGACTATAGACTAGACTATAGACTAGACTATAGACTAGACTATAGACTAGACTATAGACTAGACTATAGACTAGACTATAGACTAGACTATAGACTAGACTATAGACTAAACTATAGACTAGACTATAGACTAGACTATAGACTAGACTATAGACTAAACTATAGACTAGACTATAGACTAGACTATAGACTAGACTATATAGACTAGACTATAGACTAGACTATAGACTAGACTATAGACTAGACTATAGACTAGACTATAGACTAGACTATAGACTAGACTATAGACTAGACTATAGACTAGACTATAGACTAGACTATAGACTAGACTATAGACTAGACTATAGACTAGACTATAGACTAGACTATAGACTAGACTATAGACTAGACTATAGACTAGACTATAGACTAGACTATAGACTAGACTATAGACTAGACTATAGACTAGACTATAGACTAGACTATAGACTAGACTATAGACTAGACTATAGACTAGACTATAGACTAGACTATAGACTAGACTATAGACTAGACTATAGACTAGACTATAGACTAGACTATAGACTAGACTATAGACTAGACTATAGACTAGACTATAGACTAGACTATAGACTAGACTATAGACTAGACTATAGACTAGACTATAGACTAGACTATAGACTAGACTATAGACTAGACTATAGACTAGACTATAGACTAGACTATAGACTAGACTATAGACTAGACTATAGACTAGACTATAGACTAGACTATAGACTAGACTATAGACTAGACTATAGACTAGACTATAGACTAGACTATAGACTAGACTATAGACTAGACTATAGACTAGACTATAGACTAGACTATAGACTAGACTATAGACTAGACTATAGACTAGACTATAGACTAGACTATAGACTAGACTATAGACTAGACTATAGACTAGACTATAGACTAGACTATAGACTAGACTATAGACTAGACTATAGACTAGACTATAGACTAGACTATAGACTAGACTATAGACTAGACTATAGACTAGACTATAGACTAGACTATAGACTAGACTATAGACTAGACTATAGACTAGACTATAGACTAGACTATAGACTAGACTATAGACTAGACTATAGACTAGACTATAGACTAGACTATAGACTAGACTATAGACTAGACTATAGACTAGACTATAGACTAGACTATAGACTAGACTATAGACTAGACTATAGACTAGACTATAGACTAGACTATAGACTAGACTATAGACTAGACTATAGACTAGACTATAGACTAGACTATAGACTAGACTATAGACTAGACTATAGACTAGACTATAGACTAGACTATAGACTAGACTATAGACTAGACTATAGACTAGACTATAGAGTAGACTATAGACTAGTCTTTAGACTAGACTACAGATTAGACTATAGACCAGACTATATATTATACTATAGACTATATAATAGACAATAGACTAGAATATAGACTAGAATATAGACTAGACTATAGACTAGACTATGGACTAGACTATAGACTAGACTATAGACTAGACTAAATACTAAACTATAGACTAGACTATAGACTAGACTATAGATTAGACTATAGACTGTACTATAGGCTAGACTATAGACTAGACTATAGACTAGACTATAGACTAGACTATAGGCTAGACTACAGACTAGACTATAGATAAGATTATAGACTAGACTATAGACTAGACCATAGACTAGACTTAGACTAGACTTTAGACTATAGACTAGACTATAGGCTAGACTATAGACTAGACTATAGGCTAGACTATAGACTAGACTATAGACTAAACTATTGAATAGACTGGACTAGACTAGACTATAGACTAGACTATAGACTAGACTATAGACTAGACTATAGACTAGACTATAGACTAGACTATAGACTAGACTATAGACTAGACTATAGATTATAGACTAAACTATAATCTAGACCATATACTAGACTATACAATAGACCATTGGCTAGACTATTAACTAGAACATTATACGATATACCAGACTATACACTAGAATGTAGAATAGGCTGTAGACAAATCTATAGATGTTTTGCAAGCTCTTGATAAACTTATCATTATCATAGAGTAATGCATCCAATTCTTGTTCATTAAATATTCGATATTGTGCATTTTTATTTAATTCATTTGCTTAAGATATAGAAAAATATTATTTACATAAAACCGCAAAAGAAACGTCATCGTTCGCCTTTCAATATATTTAACACAAACTTTTAATAACAGCCTAAAAGTATGTTAATGTATTTAACATTTTGTAAATATACATACTCTCTCATTAACTATATAAACTCTCTGTATATTGTATTCATTTACTCTTACATTTTTTTATGTTTTGTCTCTTTTTAGGGTTAAACTGCTCTTTAACTTAAACAAAATACAAAAGTAAACTTATCTTTAGAGTTGAGAATTTGCATTAAATTTTATGTTTATTTGAACAATTTATTTGTACTTCATTTCATTTCACATTTCCAGTTTTATCAATAAAATGTAGAAGAAGAAGATGGAGTTGTTGTTGTTTTTTTTTTTGCTGTTTGCTTGCTTCGATGAGTTTAAATATCACATTTATACTTAAAAGAGCGACATGTTTGTTTACAGTTTAAATGTTTACATTTAAAAAAAAATACTACCGTTATGTTTTAAAAAAACTACCATTTTCTGATTGAGTTGTTGTTGTTGCTGTTATTTAAAAAGTGGCATTTTTTGTGCAAGCATTGACGCAAAAGTAATCTTTTTTTATTTACTTGATTTGTTTGTTGTTGTTTTTTTCCATTTCATTTATTAAATATTAAATTTTATTTAAATGGAATTCTAATAAATTTATTTGTTTTTGTTTTGTTTATAACAATTGAATCTGCTATTAAATTGTTTATTTATTGGTTTTTCCTTACGATTAAATTATATGATTCATACATCTTTTATTATTAATTTATTTTTTGTTTTGATTCTCAAAATTTCTCTTTTTTTTAAATGTCATCTCATTAAAACTTGATTAATTTAAAAAACTGAGTAAGTTTTTGTCAAAATTAAAAATTGCCAATGTCAAAATTTTTTTGATTTAAACTAGTCTAAGTGCTGTTGACAATTGTTTACATTGAGTATTGTTGTTGTCAGTACGTTAATATTTTGACAGTTGTATTTGTTTATTTATGTTGATTTTCAATGTTGCCAATTGTTTATTAGTCATTTCTATCTTAAAATGTATTTTGATAACATTTGTTTAATCATTTAAAGAGATAAAAATTAAAAAATTTTAATTTGTTTTATTTTAAAAAACAATTTGCGCGTGTTTACTGTAATTTAAGGTCTTTGCTCCTAAAATTTAGCAATTTTTTTTTTAATTTTAGTTAAAAATTTAAATTTATAATTAAATATTTTTTTAACAAGTTCTTTATATAAATATAAAATCTTAAGCATTTTGATTTATTTTTATCTTTTGTTTAAACTTTTAACATATTTTAGTTCTTTGTAGCTGGTTTTTTATAGATCTTGGCGAATTATTTTTTTTTTTGTTTTTTTAAAGAATTCTTGTCTTTATACCCTTCACCTTCGTGAGAAGGGTATATATAAGTTTGTCATTCCGTTTGTAATTTCTATAATATAATTTTCCGACCCTATAAAGTATATATATTCTGGATCCTTATAGGTAGCGGAGATGTTTAAGCCATGTCCGTCTGTCTGTCTGTCCGTCTGTCTGTCTGTCTGTATGTTTGTTGAAATCAGTTTTTAGAAGACCCCATATATCTGCAAGATCCGAATCTTCCATAATTGTATCAGACATACGACCGGCAAGAACGCTATTTAAAATCAGCAAAATCGGTCCATAAATAACGGAGATATGAGCAAAAAACCGAGACAACCTCTGAAAATTTCATATAAAATTTAGATTTTTTATTCATGCTCAGACAGAAACTGCAAAAAACAAAATACATAACAATACGGTAAATATTGTTATTGTAATTTGTTTATAAAAGCAAAGCAGAGCAAGAGCAGCAGAGCAAGAGTAGCAGAGCGACAGCAGCACTAATGTTTTGTTATTGGCTAGAAATATGAAATTAAGTATGTAGAGCCTGGATTAAGTGAGAACCTATAAAAGGGGACTTTCTGGTACTTTTTCGTTCTTCAAAAGGTATTTTTTGAAATTTCTATAATATTGAACCTAGAAACATGAAATTAAGTATTCATGGCCCGGATTAAGTGAGGACCCAAACAAGGGGAGTTTTTGGTACTTTTTCGTTTTTCAAAAGGTACTTTTTGCAATTTCTACATTGAACCTAGAAACATGTAATTAAGTATGTATGGCCCGGATTAAGTGAGGACCCATAAAAGGGGACTTTTTCGTTTTTAAAAAGGTACTTTTTGCAATTTCTACATTATTGAACCTAGAAACATTTAATTAAGTATGTATGGCCCGGATTAAGTGAGGACCCATAAAAGGGGACTTTTTGGTACTTTTTCGTTCTTCAAAAGGTACTTTTTGCAATTTCTACAATATTGAACCTAGAAACATGTAATTAAGTATGTATGGCCCGGATAAAGTGAGGACCCATACAAGGGGACTTTTTGGTACTTTTTCGTTTTTCAAAAGGTACTTTTTGCAATTTCTACAATATTGAACCTAGAAACATGTAATTAAGTATGTATGGCCCGGATTAAGTGAGGACCCATAAAAGGGACTTTTTGGTATTTTTTCGTTGTTCAAAAGGTACTTTTTGCAATTTCTACAATATTGAACCTAGAAACATGTAATTAAGTATGTATGGCCCGGATTAAGTGAGGACCCATAAAAGGGGACTTTTTGGTACTTTTTCGTTCTTCAAAAGGTACTTTTTGCAATTTCTACAATATTGAACCTAGAAACATGTAATTAAGTATGTATGGCCCGGATTAAGTGAGGACCCATACAAGGGGACTTTTTGGTACTTTTCGTTTTTCAAAAGGTACTTTTTGCAATTTCTACGATATTAAACCTAGAAACATGTAATTATGTATGTATGGCCCGGATTAAGTAAGGACCCATAAAAGGGGACTTATTGGTACTTTTTCGTTTTTCAAAAGGTACTTTTTGCAATTTCTACGATATTAAACCTAGAAACATGTAATTAAGTATGTATGGCCAGGATTAAGTGAGGACCCATGAAAGGGTACTTTTTGGTACTTTTTCATTCTTCAAAAGGTACTTTTTGAAATTTCTATAATATTGGACCTAGAAACATGTTATTAAGTTCGTATATCCCGGATTAAGTGAGAACCAGTAAAAGGGGACTTCTTGGTACTTTTTCGTTCTTCAAAAGGTACTTTTTACAATTTCTACAATATTGAACCTAGGAACATGTAATTAAGTTTGTATGGCCCGGATTAACTGAGGACCCATAGATGGGGACTTTTTGGTACTTTTTCGTTCTTCAAAAGGTACAAAAGGCTTTAAACACATCATGGTGAAGGGTATATAAGATACGGCACAGCCGAATATAGAACTCTTACTTGTTTTTTTTCAGTCAAATATTTGTTTTGTTAATACTTTAGTGTTGTCTTTTTTAATATTTTTTTTGTTGCTGTATATATATAAATATTTTGCTTCTATTTGACATTGTTTATCTTAAGGTTTAGTCATCTGATCGTTTTGTTTTTTATTATTTATTTGTTACTCTAATGCTGTTCTCTCCCTCTCTTGCTCTTTCAAGAAAGTTTGTTTTGTTTTTTTTTTTTTTTTAATATCGTAAATTTATGCTCTTTTAATATTTTATCTTACTCTTAAGAGTATTAAATTTATTTATTTTCTCTTTTTTTTACTAACATTTTTTTAATTGTTTAAAATTTTTATTTAAATTAGTTTTTTAAATTTTTCATTGTCTTTGAATTCAATTCATTATTGAAAAACATTTCAAGCGAATTCAACCTTGCCCTACACCAATTATTTTTTATCTTTTTTAAATATTTTTTTTTATATAATTACAAAGTTTCAAGTTTCTTTTTTTCATTAATTATCTTTTCATAAATGCAATATTGCACAAAATAATGTTGTTTTCAAGAAAATACTATAATTTACAAACCCATAAAGTTGAAGGTTCCAAAGATTGAAATCTATAGAAGGAATGAAATGAACACAAACCTTCCAATTGATAAATATTATTCGGTTTCGAGTTAGATTCCTACTTTAGTTAGGAAAACGTTTTTTTTAAGGATTTTAAGATTAATGAAGATGAAGTCTTATCCAACTTGTTATAAAAGTGATTATAATGCGATAACCCATAGTGCACGAGATCATATATAAAGCTCGCCAAGGAAATTGACACCAAATCCAAAACACCTTCACGCTACGATAAATCTTTTAATATGGAAGAACTAAGTATAATAAGCCAATCAAGTAATTTGCCGCGCAATTAACTCAATTAGTGAATGTTCATTTCAATAACACTTAGTTATCATTTTGATAACTTCCGTTGGCATTTTGTCAGCGTATTGTTGTAATAGAAAAACTCATTGCTGTCACTTTGATCCATTCCATTAGTGAATGAACCAACACATACAAAGCGGTAGAAAAGTTTCAAAATTGATACAATCCGTTCTCAAAGGTAAGACTACCAGGTTTGTTAGCATTTAGACAACGAATATCCATACAATTTAAATAATACGCAGTTAAAATTTTAACAACCATCGTTGTCATTTTCACAACGCATCGGTGCAATTGCAATAACTCATTGTTGTAACATTGAAAACACATTGTTTTCATAACGAAAAGATATGTTCCGTGTAAATATTATAAAAAATTTTAAACTTTCATCGTTATCCGCCAACAGTCGTAGAACTAAACTGCGCATATGACAACGTCATGTATTCTATATTATTTTTTGTTGTTACGATAACGTCGTCTATTTTTGTACATACATACATACATACTGGTTTCAATTTGGTACCAAGTTTTAAACGTCTTTTTCCCCTCTCTGCGTATGTATCTCAAACCCATGACTACTTTCTTACTTCACATCCTGATAAGTTGGTTATCTTTCTTAAATTCATTGACATTATCTCCTCTTTATTTTCGCTGTCTGATACTCGAAAATTTTTTACAAACAGCTACGAAACGTTAAATTTTCATTTACGCAAAAGTCTCGTTATGTCGAGCTCTGTATATGTATCTCATCTGTTAAGGGATGTCAAAATCAAACCCATGACTTCTTTCTAACTTCATAATCTGATAAGTATGTAATTTTTCTTAAATTCGGATCTATACATCATCCCCACCTTCTTTTCTGAACTCTCCGAACTTCGAATCTTTTCGCAAACAGCTACGAAACGTTGAGCTGAGTTCAACGACTTTTCGGCATTTAATTGGCAATCTCTGAATCCTTGACAAAAGCGAAAATACTGTTTAATCCTAGTCTTGGTTTAATCAGAAATGCAAACTTGCAATCAGAACCAGAGTGGAAGCTTTGATCGTAATAAAAAAATTCTATGTTGATACCCTGTGCAAAAAGGCAGCGCCTGGAGGAAAGAAGAATCGCTCCACTTATCCTTTTAGTGTATGTTTACTTTAAAATCGAGTAGCAAGTAGAGTGTTTGGTGTCCTGGTATTTGGGTTGAGGAAACATAAGGGGACTGGAAAAAGATATGGACATGGATCACTTTTTTGGTATTCTGCTGAGTGATACCAAATTCATTATACTTTATACTTTGTTCGTTAAAAGTCTATTGTTGTCTTCCAATTCCAACATTCTTTAATGATGACCTAACATTCACTGTCTACGTTGATAAAGCAGATCTTGCGGGAAAATAATGAACCACTGCCCGACCCCTAGCTAATATCAGTAACTATGTCAAATATATTCATTCAAACGTGTGCAGTTTAAAAGGTTTTTGGAGATGTCAATATAAACAACTCTCCTCGACCAGATGGCATAGCGGTACTAGCATACTGGTCTTAAAAAAGTATTCTTTGATGCTAACTCTGTCGGCAAATATCCTGAATGCTGGAAGGTTGCTAGCCAATTCTTAAAATATTAATGCAACAAAATCATGGAAAGTAAAGTAAATTTCCTTCTTTTCAAATATTCAGAGTATGGCTTTCGTAGAGAAAGATCTACGGTCGGAAAGATTAGCATTATGGTCAGAAAAATGGCATTGATCAATTTAGAGTTTTAGCAAAATTAAAGTGCTTTTGAGCTTTCTCAGAGATGGCACTATACGAGTTGTTTTAGATGCGATCTCATCAATCAAGTTCAACATAAATTCAGGGGTAGCACAAGGATACGACGATTACTGCAATACCTGCCATTATTATCATATCTATCAGTAAATAATAAGCTATCAGAAACTTCTTTCGTCGACATGCGAATTGAGTGCATTGTACATTTTTCAAATATCCAAAGAAGCATTCAGGTGTCTTGGCTTTTTTTCTGATCTCCTCATTATTTACATATGTTATATCTAACCGATAATGGAATAAAACGTTTATATATGTATACATACCTATAGGCCGAAGCATCAATGTTTAAGTTCGAGTTAATCCATCACGTACATGAGAGAGCAACTTTGCTCATTTGTGACAGTAGGGAATTATACTCTATTGATTAACTAAAGCATCATCTATACGGTTCTATCGATATTACAATGCTATGTGTTCCTCTGATATTAGAGAATTTTTTTCCGATATTTTGGCGCAACACACATGATAAAATCTGTTTATCATAAAGTCCATAACTAGCTCCGTTCGACTACCATTATTTCGATCAACAGAGAATAATCTCTCTGGGATTCTCTTAAGAACAGGATATGTGATAGTGCGCGTATTCAACAATATTTAAGTTAAACATCCAGCTTTTCAAAGTTATTTATAACAATTCTCATTTAATTACTCTTCATAATTGGCATTGTTATCTATTACCATATAAATTGGTGTAAATCTTCATTCAAAACCCAACTCCTTATTTCTTTAACCCATAACATAATTTCCCTCATTACCTTAATAAATCATTCATAAGAAACCTTTTTCATTCTAAACTCTCATTTAGCAAAATCCGGCAATAAAACAAATAAATCAGTCTCTCCATTTTGCCTCTGCCTTTAACCATATCATATAAATTATATCGTTTGTGACATTTTATTAGTAAATTACAATAAATATTTTTTTTCTGTATTTTATGACAAATATTTTTGTTGCCTTAATAATATTTCCCATTTTTGTTTCATTGTGAAATCAATACTGATTAAATTTCGATCACATATTTGACGTATCCTTAGTTATAGTTGATAATTTCCCTATCATTATATAGATATCGTTACCACGGGCACTTACTCAATTCAATCTATACAATTTTACACAAACTGGCGCACACACACAACTCATCTTAATAAATGAGAAAAAAAAGACGAACTCCTATTAATTTTAACAATGTATTATACTCTTTATATTATCTATTTTATACGAATGTATGCAAGGGCTAGATGTGTATATATTGGGTAGGGGTAAGAGGAGGGACAATTTTTAAAAATACATGCTATGGTTTGGCTTTCTTTGAAGATCTTTAGGGAGAACTGTTTTTGGGGGGTTTTTAACGGGGTGTCTTAAGTAGTCCTTGTTTTTACTGATCACTAAGCAATTTATACTCCCAGTTTAGAACCATTTTTAGGGTTTACGTAACACCACTTTGGGTCCTTGTGTAACCCCGTATTATCATATATCGCAAATGCTTCTTTATTGTCTATCAATCGCAGGCTTTAATATATCTCCAGTTTAGACCATTATGCTGTGTATTTTCAATTGCAGGCTAGTCCCAGCTTAGCATCAATCATATACATATAAGTAGCCCAAGTTTAGATCTATATGTAATTCCTCTTTATCATCCATCGTATGTCTTTACATAGCTCAAGTTTAGGTCTTTATATAACCTCCTTTTTACATCAATTCCAAGTCCTTGCTGTGGCCCTTATTAAAATCAATGGTATGTCTTTAGATAGCCCCAGTGTAGTAGGTCCTTGTGTGTTTCTTTATTTTTAATCAAAAGTCTTTGGGTTATCTAGTTTAGATCACCAATCGGAACTATATAGAACGTCTTAATGTAGCTTGAGTTAATGTCTTTAAATAGACTCTTTTTTACATCAATGCCAAGTCCTTGCAGTGGTCCTTAAGCTTCAGTTTAGGACATTATATATCCTCCTTTTTACATCAATTCCATGTCATTACTGTGGCTCTTATTGAAATCGATAGTATGTCTTCAAGTAGCGCCAGTTTAGTAGGTCATTGTGTGATTATTTAAAATGAAAAGTCTTTAGGTTGTCCTAGTTTAGATAACCAATCGGAACTATATAGCACGATAATCCGTCATTATGCTATCACTATTTATTATTAATAAAATGTCCTTAAGTAGTCCCAGCTTTGCATCAATCATACATCTATAAGTAGCTCAAGTTTAGATCACAATGTAATCCCTCTTTATCATTCATCGTATATGTAGCTCGAGTTTAGATCTTTATATAGCCTCCTTTTTAAATCTATAGTATGTCTTCAGGTAGCCCAAGTGCAGTAGGTCTTTGTGTGATTCTTTATTTAGAATCAATAGTATTTAGTTTAGATCACTAATCGAGACTTTTTATGTATCTCCAGTTCATAACGTCTAATGTAACATAAACTCTAGCTCTCAATAGAGATCTTTATGTAGTAGAGGATAATTATCTTCAATCGTAGGTTTGTATGTTCTCCTTGTCTGGGTCATCATTTAGTTCCAATTTCGAAAATTTCTTATGATTAAGACTTAAGGGGCTTTCGAACGATAGGTATAATGATCGTACCTCTGCAGATTCTCATTGTTAGTGATCATGGAATACTCTGTTTGATCTATTGATCACTACTTGAGTTACGAATCTCGCCCTTTAAGATTCGAATCTTCAAATTGAAAAGACTTTTACGATTACAGATTTATTGACACAGATACTTAAATGTATGGATCACAACTAGTACCGTTTGGTAGTTGAGTTGTCTTTACATCTCTTGAAATACGACCTAAATATTAACGAAAAGAGTACCTTTATCGCAAGAGATTCAATTGATGCATTAGCTCAGGTTAAAGTTCTCAACATAAGCTCAGGGTAAAGCTCAACTTTCAAGTTATTTGATAGGAATATTACCAAGAACTTAAACTTTCGCAAATTTTAAATTGACAATTGACTTGCTGTAGCCCGGTACCAGATACTGCAGATTAAATTTATTAATCAAATTGAAAATTTCAATCTATATGAAGAAGGGATTAAATGATCCCGTATCTTATTCTTATTGATCCTTAAGTACTCTGTTTGATCTATTGATCGCTGCTTGAGTTTCGAGCTAACACATCAGGTTAAAGTTACTGATAAAGCTCAACCTTCATTTCATTTTATAAGAATATTACCAAGAACTTCAACTTTCACAAATTTTAAATTGATAATTGACTTGCTGTAATATTGGAGCTTAAAGTTACTGATATAGATATTCAAAGATGTGGATCATAACTAGTACCGTTTGATCGTTGAGTTGAGTTCTGAGAACAGATTCAAAAAAGAAAGAGTATTACTTGGTCTCCTCTAATTTTATTTCCATAATTTTCGATATAACGAAAGTCATTGTGACTTCAGAATAAACTTGGCCTCTGGGTTTTGACTTTTTTTATTCCAATTTTGTTTTCCACATTTGTGCTATATCGAAAGTCACAATCGTTATTCAGACTTGGTTATCTCTCACAGTTGTGACTGCAAATATTGTGTAACTTGACTTTGTGGAGTTTTCTAGAGTAACTGTTATAATCCAGACCAAACACAGTCGAAACTGTGAAATTAAAATATTTCGGATCACTACTATAAACTTCGAAAAGTTTCCGAAATAATACTTCTCCCTCACCAATATACTTTAACTCAATATCTATAGATACATCTTCTATCCTTTTGTCTTCTATTATTTATGTACATTTTATATGTTTACATTCGTAATGTACACACATACCCATACACATTCTACTCGTCCTCCTTCTTCTCTTCATCATCAACATCCTTAACGCAACTATGTTGTTGTTATTGTTACTCCTTCTGATATTTCATTTCATTTATTTTTTTGGGGAATTTTTTTCTTGCGTATATATTGGCGTTTCTTGACTTAATATCTGTGGATATTTACTATGATGATGATGTTACCTTTGCTCATGCATATCACGTACGTGTTACATGTCTTAAACAGCAATATGTTAAAATCGTAACGTATTTCGTATAGTTTTGTTTTAAGTATGTTCGTTAAACATTCCCTAGTCTTTTAGCTACTATAGATGCGACTTCCCCCTACATTCACGTTCCCTCTTGCCTTGATATTAACATTAATAATGTTTATAATTTCATGGCACATAAACTTAATGTTAAAAGTTCAGTATCGACCTTATCGTATGTATATGTACGTTTTTACGTATCCTTATGTATATCCTGTAAATGCAAAAAAGGAATTCAACAAACAACTTCAACTTTGGTTTGATTTCTTTCTTTCTTCATCATTGTCTTAAAGACTTTTCGCTATTTATTTTAGTTTTATTTTTCTACACGTTTTCCTTCTTCCTTTTGTGGCTTTTAACTAACATTTAATTTTTATGGTTAAACTTTTAATACAATTTAATGTTGAAGTAGTTTATCAAGCTATAAAACCATAAAGATTTTCTTACTTGTAAGTATTTAGAAAGGATTTGGAAGAGGTTGTTTTGTAGTATATTTGAACCTGGGGTTGAGTATGATTTAATAATTGTTGAATATTTCTACTTAAATTAACAAATTGTTGTAAGAAAAGGGAAATTGTTACAATGTGAGATTAAGTTAAGAAGATTACATTACATATCTTACCTTTTTTCTTCCTGTATGATAATGAACATAAGAACTTTATTAATATTTTATTAAAAGTTTTATACGGATATGAGTGACATTTAAATAATTGAAGTAAAATTTTAAGGTTATAATTGCTTACTCCTGTTCCTTTATAGAAAGATTCCCACAGCTATTTTTGTGAATTTTTATTAATTTTCTTGTGCGAGGAAATTGTCTAAATGTAATTCTTTACACGCGATGTTAATAAAGTGTTTGGTAAATTTATTATCTAATTTGTAATGTTGTTAGAAAGTAATTAATAATACCTTTACTTTTGATGGGTTTGGGAATTTGATAAAATTGTTAAAATTCTACAGGCGAAAAACTTAGAACTTATAACGAAATTTCTCAGCTACGCCGAGAAATCAGATTCGTTGTGGTTAAAGTTATTAGGATTTAACTAACAGGAATGTCGAGAGTTTAACGTGAGCACCTACCTTGACGGCCTTATCCCACGGTGGTCTTTTTCAACCACTTTGTAGACTTGAGAACGGTCTACCATCGCCCCTTTGTTCTTCAGTGAAGAATGCCGGTGGCAATTTTTGTACGGCAAAAGCCGAAATATTGACTATTATCATGCATCAGTCTTTTAACTGCCACTTACTCTCCCCGCGAATTTGGGTTTAAATCACAGCCACTACGTGGATCCCGAAGGAACCTCAACCAACCGACCAGTTAGGACATAGTCCTGCGGACAACTGGCCACCCGTAGTACCAGATTATGCGGTGCTCTGGTCTGACCTCTGGCCATCTAACAGTAGACCAATTTTTCCATCTCGGTCAGATTGGAGGTATTGGCTACCTCTTTATACCCCGGGATTGCAATAACACCAAGGCGGAGGTCTCGCCAAGGTAACATGCCCCCGGGGGGATTTAACTTACAGTTGATAAGTTTAAATTAAGAAAGAAACTTTCTTATTCCATTGATCAGTAGGATCCTTTGAAAAGAGAACATTCTATAGAAATTCGCTATTATTACAATAACAATGATTCCAGAAAAACGATAATCTTTCTTTATCAAAATTTTGCCCAAATTGCTTTTCAACATTCAAAGTATATAATTAAGATCAATAGGTTTCTTGGACAAAAGAAATTGTTTATAGAATCTTCTAAAAGTGAAATAAACGGTTGTGTCATAATATCAAATGTCATAATGTCCATAGACCTTATGACACACTAAATTGACTCATCATGTCCATGGACATAATGACAATTTCAAAAGTGTCACAAAAGTCCATGTATTTATCAAAAAAAGGCTAATTTTAGCGAAGCCAGAATTCAGAATTCCCCAGAGTTGAAACCCCTGTGTCCGGCCGAAGTGCGACTATCCAGGACACTTTTTAAAAGGAACCCAAAATGCAACATACACCAAATTTAGGCAATTCTTTTCGGGATAAGTGTGTCCCTTTCTTAAATTCTAAACAAATTTTCCATTTCCGTTTTAAATGTGTCACAATGTCCATGGATTATGGATTTTTACCTTGACTGATTTACCTCGATAAAATGCAATGAGCTTATTGCAGTTCGCTCAGACGCAGTTGAGCCCTTTTCCTATTGCCCAACAAGATTGATGGTACTTAGAGTTACAGTTTAATATTCTAGAACTTCTAGATAATCTCATAGTCTAATTGTTACAGACAGCTTCAGACAATACTTCTTCCAAAATGACGCAGGTGATTTTTTTAGGGACACAGTTTAATATTCAAGATATTCCAGATGATATCAATGTTAAAAACAGTTTGTGGATCCAATATAACTACGTGTACATGACAAAGCCAATTTAATTCAGTTAAAACTTCTCTCTGAAAACAATAACAGTCATCAAATGGAGTTACAAATACATGATTACCAAATTTTTCCCAAATAGAACAGATAAAGCGTGAAGGACTTGTGAATCCACAGGTCCATAACAAAGTCAACTTGATTCTTTACAAAGATTTGAGTTTACACGGAATACTTCGATCAAATTTAGAACTTTTGTTCATACCGAGCCTTTTCTGATGGATTTTCAACGTGGTTGTAATACACTAATTCACAATGCTGTATGGAAGGTCCTAAGATGCAAAGATGTCCCTGATAAGATTATCAGACTCATAATAGGGCACAAAGGATCACAGAACAGACCCATAAATATTAATGTAGAAGTCTGTTAGAGTTGTGTTTTGTCTCTTCTTTTATTTAATTTTGTTGTGGATATTGTACTTCATGAGGTCTTGATAATAGACTAGATGACAACGATTATGTCTTCTATCACAACGATTCTCAAGAAACCTTGTTGGAGTTTAATATCAAAGAGCAAAGGAAGTAAGTAGAACATACAGAATAGATTGAGCAAAGCAAATCACAATACTTCTCAAAGAACATGAAACTTAAACTTTTTAACTACAATATAAAGACTGTACTTCTATTATGTTGCGAAACACGAGAAATGTGTCACCTACTGATCTCTCCCTAGGTTATAGAAAGCTTGACAGTTCTGCAAATTCCATGAACATCACACAATTCAACCTCGAGGGACAGTCTATCGACGAGGTTGATAACTTCTGCTACCTGTGGAGTTTAATATCAAAGAACGGAGGCAGCGGGGAGGACATACATCTTTTAGTACAATTAATAAATTCTGACGATCACAAAACATTCCAACGAACATGTAAAGACTGTACTTCTATTACGTAAAAACATGACACATATCCCGTCGAGAGATCAGTAAAGTACTGATCTCTCCCGGCAAGCTATCTAATTCAACCCCTAAGGTTCTAGAAGATTTGCAAATACCACGAACATCGCACAATTCTACCGCGAGTGGGAGTGTATCGAACTTCTAGCTTTAACCTCCAATGTAAAGACTGTACTTCTATTAGATAGCGAAACATTGAACATATCGCTTCGATATGCAGAATCCAACCTTTTGTCAAGCGGTGCCTCATACGTATTCTCAGAATTTTCTAGCCAGTCACTGCCTCAAATCTGGATCATTGGAATCAGTACGTCCTTGTAAATTTGGTTGGATAGGTCACACTATAAGAAAATCAAGTACTGATGTCTCCCGACGAGCCGTTGCATTAAATCCCCAAGGTTCTTGAAGGCCTGGTTTCACAAAACCATACGAGATATAGTTTCCCATTTTCTATCGGAAAAGCTTTTGAAAATTGAGATCTGTTTATAATCTTAGAAAAGTTTTAGACGAAATACAACTTTTAATAGTTAAATCAATTAAATTCCCATTGAATCTACTTACGTTTCCAATGTAAACTTCTGTAATAAGTAACCCAAAGTATAGGAATTTTCTTTACCTTAATTGCCTTTAAATGTGTATTATGTGTATCTTCTTCAAGAATCCATAAAATAACTATCATAATTTTACAAACTGTGGCAATGAGTTTGTAAAACATTTCAAAACTATAATCATAATTTTGACAAGCAAAACTTCTCATAAATCTTTCAAACTTAAATGAATGACTGATTGTTTCATTTATCTATTTTTGCTAAATGAAACACGCAAAATATTTCACAGATGTACAAAGAACGAATGTAAATTTTATCTTCAAGATATCCTTGAAATGTGTTCATTTTAACAAGAATATAAATCCTGCTGAAGAAAAAATATCATAAAAATCATAAATATATTAACATATAAAGAAAAAGCTAAGAAAAAACGATTAAAATTTATGAGCTGTTTTGAAAGGAATAGTAGGAGCAGCAGGAGAAGGAAAGACATTGAAAATATATTAGAAATCTGTTAAAGACTTTACAATGTTTCTAAAAGAATCCATAAACATCGTTTTGAAGAGTATTTGTAACAGTTTTGAGTAATAATATTATTTATGATAAACGGGCAAATGCTTTCATATTCTTCACAATTTTGCACTTTTTCCATGATTTTGGTTTTTTTTTTAAATGAAATTATGCTAAAATAAACAATAATGTAAGCGAAACATAATGTTATAAATTATCATTTATTACTCGGAAGTGTAAAATAAAGAAAATTAAGAAACAAAATATTGAAATTTTTCACACTTCTCACTTCGCGTACTGAGTGAAAACATTCAGACACAATAGGGGGGTTTAAAGGTAAATATTTAATTTAAACAAAATTCATTTCTTTTCCCAACTTAATGTGAGAAATTATTTTGAATATTTGCGCTAATCTGATGTTATTAAAGATTAATTGCTAAAATCGAAGAACTTAAACACTCAATCCATAAACTCTTCAGTTTTCAAATATTTCCTCAACTGTTCTCATATTCATATTCAGATAAGATAAGACTAATAATGTTTTCAATATAAATTTCTTGCTATAATCATAAATTTATGAAAATTATGAAAAAAAAAAACTTTAAAATTGTTCCCCAATGTTGTACCACCTTACTTCTCAAGCCCCCCAAAAGAAAAAACAACCATATGATGTTCTGATGTTAAAGTTGAATGAATTGTATTCACAATAGAATGAAATGGAATCTTGTTGACTGGGTTTGTTGCACTTGAAATTTTTGTTCATCATGTCATCGTACATATTTATCTTCTTTGTTTTACTGCTCTTTTTTTTGGGGGGATATTGTTTCCTTTGTGGATTCTTAAAACGCTCATTGATTTATGATGTCTGCTTAAGAGCAACTGAAATATCAACAAAAATATAACAAAATAGAAACATAAACTCTATATAAAGTAAAATAAATGGTTTTTGAAAACAAAAATTTAGAAATTCTTTTTCTTAATAAAGGCGGAATGCTGACGATGATGAGGACGATGACGAAGACGACGACGACCATCAAAATGAAGATGAAAAGGTGGTATTTACTAGAAAATGAACCTTAAAAAAACAGTACATGAAAAGTTTTCTTTTTAAATGAAAGTAAACTTTAAGGGTTCTTTTCACTTTTCGACAGGAAACACATTATATTTGAGCACTATGGGCGATTTTGATATATTTGCTAAAAAGCTAAGTCACCAGCACTTGCAAAACATTACCTTATTACTTTTTCCGATCTAGAATTTGAATTCTCATGTGAATTCTTGCTTGAGGTACATTGATCTTAAGAAGAGAGAGAGAGAGAGCGAAAGTCAGAAAGAGAGAGGGGGAGTTGTACATGATTTCTTGCAGATCTTTCCATGATAACCAATGTGGGACTAAACTAAAATTTAAACTTAGAAGGAAAAGGTTTCGAAGTCTATATGATTAACACAATCTGCTGGTATATATTTGTCTCTGATTTCACTTAACTGAATCGGTGTAGAAAGGACTTAACTGTATACTTAATTGAGAAAGAAAAAGGCTTCTGAAATCTGACTAAACATCTGGAGCTAATTTAGATTTTAAAGCGCAACCTGGGGTGTTACTCTGTATTTCTATTCGAAAGAAAAAGTTTTCGAAACACAATGTATTTAACATACAAATTTGAAATGTTTTTTATTCGAATCGATTTATAAACCCCTGGCAAATTTGCTCTGAACCAAAATTATGTTAAGTTTACGTAAAGTTTTATTCGATTCGAGGTTCACCAAATTGAGAGAAGAGGACTTTCCGATGGAATTTAAGAAAAAAACTTAAACAGTTTATCAAATATATTAGATTTCCTACGATCAACCTCTGCTAAAGTTCTAACTGCTAGAAATGGAGGCAGTGGGGACTGATCAGAAACTTAACATTGGCGAATAGCAAGGGGATCATGCTGGGTGTGGGATCTGACACCCAATATATTTTGGACTTGTCTAGAGTCTACTATCAGCCTCTGCTAAAGTTCTAACTGTTAGAAACGGTGGCAGTGGAGACTTACCAAAGACTCAACATTATCGAAAAGCAAGGAGATAATGCTGGATGTGGGATCTGACCAGACATCAAATTTGGTAACAAAATCCTTCAAACCATAGACATAAACAAACAGTTTGCCAAATCACAAGGTTAAAGTTCAAATTGCTGAAAATGGAAACAACGGAGTCTGATCTGAGCATCAAATAGGTCGAAAAGAGACTAGAGACTTAAAATCTTTGTCCACACTTACTGTTAAAATTCAAATAGTTGGAAATGGAAACAACTGAGTTTGGCTAGAGCTTCAACTAGATCGAAAAGCAAGGGGTCATGATTGGTGTCAGACCAGTAACATAAAATTTTTGGAACTTGTCTAGAGTTAAAATTTTGAAAAAAAAACTCCTTTAAACTAAGACATAGACAGACAGTTTGCCAAATGTAATTGATATTTTAGTATCCATCTCTGACAGAGGAGCCCGACCAGAGACTCTACAAAAACGAAATCAATGGGATCATACTTATCATCATATCACATCTGACTAAAGACCCAACATGTTTGGGAACTGTCTAGAATCCAAATTTAGAGAAAAACTGTTTTAAATTAGAAACTTGACACAATCTGCTAATAGGGCAATTAAAACAGCTTGCCTGGTATACAGTTCTATCTTCATTTTTGCTGCTGCTCCCTAGGGACAAAAAAGGAAGCGTAGATTTCGATTTCAAATCGCGTGAAGAGAGTAATTGTACGTCAATTGTACGACTAGATTCTTAATAAACTAAAGACAGGGGAATGTTCTTATTAACACTGCTCGGTTTTTATCCAGTACCTTTCTGCCTAAAATGGACCTTAATCAATACTGTGGGAAAAAAGAGGAAGCTTAGATTTCGACTCCAAATCGTGTAGAGAGATCAAATGTACGTCAATTGTACTACTAGATTCTTAATAAACCTAAGACATAAGATTATTCTTATTAACAATCCTCGGTTTTTATCCAGTACCTTTCTGCCTAAAATGGACCTCAATCAATACTGTGCCTTAATAAAGTGAAAACTAGGTAATTCTACACAATAAAAATCATAATAGAATATTAGTAAAACTTATAAAATCAATCCTTATTTGTATACGGTCCAGTTAATCAGATACTTACTTATCAGTAATCTATACTTAAAGAAGAGCACTTTCAGACTTAACACAATCTGGTAGCACAGAAAATAAGAAGATGACAAATACATTACATTTAAACCCACTAGAACACAAACTGGGAGAAAAATAGGTTCTATATTATTACCAACACTGCAAACTGCCAATATCAGTAATAAGTAGCTTCTAGTGGTACCGAATCAGTATTGTCTTGTCAAAATCGGTAAATAGTGTCCATTTAATATTCCCGTTTTTAGCGACCTTAAACTTTTTACTTTCTACAACAATTTCTTCAAGGAATTTATGTTCCAATTCGATAGAATGGGCACAATATGAAAGACTCAATATTCTAAATGCAATACGATCACTAGAAAAATTTTTCACTACCAAAAATAATTATAATTGATGTAAAAACCTGTTCTTGACCGCTTTTTGTCAAAATTCTATTGTATAATATGACTTATAAACAGATGGCTGTCTTACTTTCCTGACCTACACCAAGGTCACACACGGTCACAGTTAAAAATGATAACAACACATGTAAACTCGACAGCAGAGATTTTGTTTGTGTAAAATTTTACAAGATAAATACGTTGTGTTGTTTTTTTTTTAATTTGTTATCTTTTAATAAATAGTTTAGGAATTTACTTAAGAACACAAGAAAAAAGATAATCAGCTGTTTATTTGCCGCAGTTAAATTTAAATATGCTTGTTTGATGCAATTTAAGTGTGGCGCAAGTCAGATATTTCAGAATGCGGCAAAGTAACTAAAAATAAAACGCATATGTTTATGTCATATATTATGTAATAATATAATACCAATTTCTTTAGAAAACCGGTTGTCTGTAGAGAGATTAGCGAAGCATCGGTTACCATAACATATCAATCTGGGAAATTGTTCGCAACTTTAAATATTTTGCTAAAAGAATATGAGAAATTGATCCCATGTTTAGAGACCTTAAAATGTGATCCATATTGGACAGTGAGCCGGTAAAGTTTTTATCTTAAAAACACAAGGAACACAAGGCTGCACCTTCCTCATAGTGACTTCTCTAGAAGTTAAAATGACAAAAAAGTAGTTGAGACTTCTGTTTATCTTCTTTTCCAATTGTTCATATTTTTAGTGATTTTGCAAACCGAAATAGAATTATAAGAAAAACTCAAATTATGATGATCCTAACAATTCTATCGTACCGATAGAGACTCATATTAGAAGTAGACCAGATCACGAACAAGTCTTGATTTCTTAGTGTGAGATCTTAAAAAACGTATCAAACACATACATATAAAGTCATGCATCAATATATAGTAAGGATGTTTATAAGAAGTCGTAGCGAAATCATATTAAGAACTTATGTTTCCCATTCGTTCGTCCCTGATGAGAAATTCTTTTGAGAAACTGTTTAATACAAGGACGTTACGTGCTTTAGTTTTTTTTCGTTAAAATGACTTCTGGTCGAGGAAGTGATTGGAACTGAGAAGAGATTTGGTGGATTTTCTTTTTAAATGATAGGTCAGGACCAGATAGTATTCCAAGATAATGTTCTGGTAAAAATGAATATTCTTTTTGAATATTCTTCGATAAAGTCAATACTGCAGCGAAATGAACATAATATTCTTTGGCGAAAGAGATTCGCGGATCGTTTTAGAATGTAATTTTCTCAAATGTCCCGATTTCCAAAAGATTTGGGAGAAGATGTTTTGCCCATTCGTCGGTTAAATTCGATACTTTTCATTTACTGGAATCCATAACAATATGAAACCCGCAACTAGTCGTCTGAGATGTGTTATTAAAAATTTGAGATACAACAGCTAAAAGAATATTCTTTCGCGAAAGAGTTTCTCGACGACACGTTTTCACAGTTCGATTTTTACGATTTTTTATTAATTTCTGAAGCTTCATAAGAAATATTTTCTGGAACCCATAAGAAATGTGTCGTCCATGTTGTGTCAGAGATGAAATGCATTTGAGAAACAGGAGCTTGGGAAATAAGAATATTCATTAGCAAAACTGTTTCGTTATTTATATTTTTCGTTTACAATTTACTTCCCCTGAAAAATTGACCAAAACACTTTCGTCTCCTTTAGCATTTTTAATTTCCCGAATACTCTCGTTTCCTGAAACCTATATAACCTCGACAAAGTATCGTCCAAGTTAAAAGAGAGAGTTAATTGCTATAAAGAACAGCTGACATTGAAATAAGAATATTCATTAGCAAAACAGTTTCGTTCTTTTGACTTTTCGCTTACAAATTACTTTCCCTAGAAAATGGAAAAAATTTCGTCTAAGGACTATCTGTTGGCAGTTTTATTTTCCCGAATGTTCTCGTTTCCTGAAACCCATATTAACTCGACAAAGTTTCCTCTAAGATGAAAGAAAGAGTTAAGTCCTTTCGTTTGCAATTTTCTTTCCCTGAAAAGAGAGCAAAAACATCTGAGGACTATCCGTTGGCAGTTCTAAAATCCCAAATACTCCCGTTCCTGAAACCGAGTTAAAATGGATTTCAGGAAACGAGAGTATTCGGGAAATTAAAACTGCCAACTGATAGTACGTAGACGAAACAGTTTTTGCTCCATTTTCCAGATAAAGTAAATTGTAAAAGAAAAGTCGAAAGATCGAAACTGTATTGCAAATGAGTATTCTTAGACGAAACTTCGTCCAAGTTTGAAGATAGGTAATCGCTATTAAGAAGACATTTCTTTCTTATCACGTTGGTGATGTAAGCATTGATAGATCCAAAACTGCAGATGGTCGATGTAGAGACTGATTTGATACAAATTAACTCGATAAAGTATCGTCCATGTTGGGAGAGAGTTAATTGCTATTGAGAAGAGATTTCGTTCTTTTAACGTTGGTGATGCAAGCATTGATAGATCCATTGATCAATCGGTCGATGTACCGACTGATTTGCTACTCTGTCCTCCTCTAGTCCTCAGATGTTTTTGCTCCCTTTCCAGGGAAAGTAAATTGAAAACGAAAGGACTTAACACTCTCTTTCAACTTGGACGAAACTTCGTCCAAGTTTGGAGAGAGGTAATCGATATTAAGAAGACATTTTGTTCTCATCACGTTGGTGATGCAAGCATTGATAGATAAAAAGCTGCAGATGGTCGATGTAGAGACTGATTTGATACAAATTAACTCGATAAAGTATCGTCCATGTTGGGAGAGAGTTAATTGCTATTGAGAAGAGATTTCGTTCTTTTAACGTTGGTGATGCAAGCATTAATAGATCCATTGATCAATCGGTCGATATACCGACTGATTTGCTACTCTGTCCTCCTCTAGTTCTCAGATGTTTTTGCTCCCTTTCCAGGGAAAGTAAATTGAAAACGAAATGACTTTACTCTCTCTTTCAACTTAGACGAAACTTCGTCCAAGTTTGGAGAGAGGTAATCGCTATTAAGAAGACATTTTGTTCTTATCACGTTGGTGATGCAAGCATTGATATCTCCAAAACAGCAGATGGTCGATGTAGCGACTGATTTGTTGCTGATTAACCCAACTTAGTATCGTCTAAGTTGGGAGAGAGTAAATTACATTTCGTTCTTAAAACGTTGGTGATGCAAACATTAATAGATGTGACAATGTACTGATGTGTCCATAACGATGGCGTACTGTGAATTTAAAATTTAAAGTGGGTTTTCCAATAAGATTTGAATAATAACATTAATTTGCAAAGATATGTTTTTATTAAAAAAACCCCATAGTGCAATAATGTATTTTAGGTAGTTTAGGTAGATGTAAAAGAATGAGAGCAGAGAAAAACATTAAGGAAAATCCCGTTTTATAAATGTTTTGAAAAAGAAAATGTTTTTCCGTTTTGTTTTTGCTGCTTGCTGTTGTTGTTGTTGTTAGAGTAAAAACTACGGCTAGACAAAGAATAGCAACAACACACATTACACACTAAAAATGGCAACAACATACACGTGTTTTTCATTCAATATACTAGCAATGGTGGTGGTTACAAACAAACCGTTATTAAGAGTAAGAATTTAAGAGAGCATATTAAAGAGAATAAGAGAACATTTTACGGTAGTTTAGTGTTATCACGTAAAACAAAAACCACAAATATCGTATATGGTTTTATTATGCCAGTTGTTTAGTTTGAGTTCGTGAATCTTAACAATATGACGACGTAACGGACGGTCGCTGTTTGATTTTTTTCTTTTCTCTAAATGAAGAAATCTACAAAGAATAATTAAACAAAATAATAAAAATCAAAAGTGATTTGTATAAAAAAATTCGTGGTCGTTTTTTTAGTGCAAAAAAAAAAAAAAAAATAATAATAATAATTAGCAAAACAAAAGAAAATAAATAATGTAATTATAACAAAATATCAAATGATATGGTTAAATATATAAATTAAAAAAAATAATCAAAGTTCATAAATTAAAATATAAAACAAAAATTAAGCAAAGTGTTTAACGTTCTTTGGCTGATTTTGCATAAATTTTGTGTTGATTTTTTTATATTTTAATTTGATAAAGTTCACACAACATTAACGTTTTAAATGTAGTGTTATCAGTAAATAGTCTGAGAATGCTTCGTTAATGGTTAATTTTTATTTTTACATTTAACTAAACAAAAAGATTAATACTTTTTAATAGTGCAATATTAATTTGCTTTTGTTCGTAATCAGTCCTTTAAGAAATAACGGTACTTTTTGATGTTTTAACACTCAAACGGTCGATCGTTCGTTTTAAAAGTGCAAGAAAATTTTAATAATCAAACAAAAAAAAAAAAAAAGAAAATCTTAAGCGGCTGGTTACCGCCATAATAATAAAGTGTTTTTAATCTCTTGAAAATAAAATCAAAATTTAATAAATCATTTCAAAATTTCATTAAAATCTAGTGCAAAAAAATATTGTCTAATATTAAACCAAAAAAAAAAAAAAAAAAAAAATACAAATATTTAATGCTACTTTCTTAACCCATTTAAACACAACTAGCTGGTCTAGTCATAATACAAAACAACAAAAACTATATTCTATAACTCTTTGCTACAAGTCTTTAGTTCTTTCAACAAGACTTCTCTACAACTTTTCTTCAGCATTGTTAAATAAACCAGGATTTACAAACAAATCACTTCATTTAACCAACAACTACCACAAACAACAGCAACCAACTAAATCCAGCAACCAACCAACTATACAACCGACCAACTCTAATAAGGATTTAAACAAAATAAAAAAAAGAATAAATCAAGACAAAAAAAAACAAGTCCTGCACGTTGTGCATTTCAGTTGTGACGTAAATACAAAACAAAATTTAAAAAATATATAAAAAATCTTCTGTAGTAGAAAATAAAGGACTATGAATTGTTTAGTTTTAAGTTTAAGTTTTATATTAAATGTTTTTACGAGGATCTGGTGCTTAAGTTTATATTCAGAACCAAAAAAATTTCATGAGATTAATGTTACCAAAGCGTCTTGATCTGGATGATGATCTTCAACATTTTAGTTCTTTATATCATAAAGATAATCAAACGATCCATCAGTCTAATCTTCTCGGTTAAAAATTGCCCATATCAGAGTTCTATACTCTCAGTATAGTTCCGTTAGAACTATTTATATGCTTTTAATATCCAATTAGTCTATTGGGTAGCTCTTTCAGTTATATATTGCTTTGAAACTCCCTTAAATCTTGAAGGTCTCTTAGTCTTCAAACTAAGAGGACTAAGGGGTCTCAGTCTACAAAGTAAGGAATTAATTTCCATTACTTTATGCTTGAAGGTTTAGGTCATGTGCATTGCTCGCTAGTTATCGAGTTTACTTGTGGCCTCTTGTGTTACCCTTAGAATTGTCATTCCTTTATATTGAGAGAATGGTTTCCCTCCCTAATTTCGTTGGCTACTTTGTTCTGGAAAACCAACCGGTGTTTCTAATAAAACCTATCATGTCTAGATCATGAAAAAGAGCTCTACCAAGATGGAGTAGTATGTGATCTTGTAAGGGCGATCAATTACATAGAAGGTGTTGTACCGATTCCACCTCTTTTTTCTTTGTCCAAACAGCTTTTACAGTAGCTATAACGTGCGTATCACAGACGTTCCGATATATGAACAATCATACAATAGAAGCCTAATCGAGTTCTTACTAAGTGAAACTTTCATTTAAACTCTAATGTAATTAAGCTTGAAACGATCATTTGATTCTCTCAAATAAAGAAAGTATGATCTTATAAATATTCTTTTCAGTCAGTTAAAACTATGGTCATTAAAAGTGACATTCAGATTTACAAATTAGCTCTTCATGTTATAAAAAACTCTCTTTAAATTACTTATAAAATTAACTATGAATAATGGCAAAGTTCTGCTTCATGTTATTAAGAGAAACAACCGATCGTTGTGATCTTCATGGATAAGAATTGTAGGTATAACGAAATATAGATCAGTGATCTTTTCAGTCAGTATTTACAAGTTTAAACTATAGTTTAATAGTATCAATTAGAGTATTGGTCAGCGCTTTGTAAATGTCTTTAATCTCCAGACCCAGGAATCGGTGAAGAAATAACCGATTCCAGATTTGGTAGGAATAGAATTCCCAACCTCCAAATTGATAAACTAACTCTTACCAATATTTTTGATGGAAATTTAATGAATATAACACTTTGAAATAAGTGAAAATAGCTTTAAGTTCCTTGTCCATTCTACGAAATTAGAATTAAGATCAAGGAACCTTAAAATTCCGGCAGTTCTTTAACGAATCAAAAAATGCAAAGTTAATCAGCATAAATACGATCATCAAACACTTTTCATGAGCTCAAGAAAGAAAATCCTACAAATCGATGATTATTTTAATAGTTCCAGTGATCAGTTGCTCGATGTAATCTTCGGACATCGAGAGTTCCTAAATTGGAGGCTAAGTAGAGAATGTGACATTAATATGTAAAGTCGTTATTAATTACTTACACTTTTCGCTTCATTTGTGATCATTTTTCGATCAAACTGATCGGTTTCCCTTCCTTAAGTCCCCCTTTTTTGGAGACAAGACTTTGTGTTGTTGATTTGCTGGTTATAAAATCCTTTACGGATTGTTTAAAAGTGGTCTATTTAGGTGGACTTTAAATACAAGCAAACGGCACTCAAAGATCATCTTAATAAGACACAACATGAACACATCTCTCATGATCTATGATTGCCATGGCATTACACATTCTTCTCCCAATTACCACTGTTCAGGTCCTCTTTTTGTCGAATAATCGTTTTATACAACTATCAAAGAGATCAAAACGAAAGATATATTAGCGATCACATCTTTTTATACCTTATGAACAATTCTTAATGTAAACTTTAACTGTAAATGTCATAGATTTTTGAAAAATGTCCCCGTTTTATGAGCAAATTTATAAAATGTTGCCCGGTTTGAAGTAAAAACTTAATTTTACAAAGTTTATTTTCAATTTCAAACTCTTATAAACATCAACAATCCACTTTATTGCCACGTTCACCTTTTATCACTTAACCCAGTAGCCTCTTAGTGTAAACTTTAACAGTAAATGTTATAGATCGTTGAAAAATGTCCCCGAATTATGGGCAAATCTATAAAATTTTGCCCGATTTGAAGAAGAAACTTAATTTTACAAGATTTCCTTTCAATTTCAATTAAAAACTTTAACACTCCAATCTCTTGACCCTTCACCTTTCATCTCCTAACCCAGCAGCCCCTTAGTTTAAACTTTAACTGTAAATGTTATAGATCCTGGAAAAATGTCCCCGATTTATGGACATATCTATAAAATGTTGCCCAATTTGAAGAAGAAACCTATTTTTACAAAGTTTCTTTTCAATTTCAAACTTTTTTAAATATCAACACTCCACTCTCTTGCCCCTTCACCTTTTTATCACTTAATGCACCACCCTCGTAAGAATATTATATATTTTTTCAGTGTTTTGTGCAAAAAAAATCTTTATTATGAAAAACAAACCAAATAACAACAAAAACAACAGCAACTTTATTTTGAGTAGAAAAAAACAACAATATTAATTATTAAGTTGATATAACAACAACAAGTGCATTGCTCTTTTTTGCCGTTCTACTCTCTCCTTTCTTTTATATACCTAAAACAAATATTTCTTTGTGGACACGTTCTGCTCAGAGTTGTTTTATGTGTTTTTGTTGTTATTGCTATTTACATTTTGCACAAAACAAGATTTCTTATTACAGAAGATTTTAATATAGAAATTTTTATTAAAAAAACACAAAACAAACAATATTATTATAACGAAGTTATTTTGTAAATTTTATTTCAGATTTTTTTTTATAATTTTTAAATGATTTTTGTATAAACAAGTTTTTCTCTCAGTGCTAAAGAGTGATTGTTAATTTTTCAATTTGTTTTCTTTTATTCTAGACAAGACAAAGACGTAAAAAAAACAATTGACAGTCCTATAGTAGATCTAGACAATATTTGTTTATTGTTGTTATTGCAAGTCCTCTTGCAATAATTTGTTTTACTCAGCAACTAGTTAGTGTTTTTGTTTTTTCTGTTTGGTCTAGCCGGAGATTGTTTTGCAAAATCTTTTGGAATTTTTTCTGGTTATTTAACTTATTTGCTTTGTTTTTTTATATATAAATATATATTTTTAACATTCTTTTTAATATTAATCATGTGGTTTTTGTTTAACAAATACTGGGGTTTATATTTTAACCTCAAAATTTTGTTTATCAGATTATATTACTTTGATAGTTGTTGAGAAATTATTTATAACCTGTGGCTTTTGGTAATTAATATAAACTTTTTCTACAATTATTTAAATGTTATTTAATAAAGGTTTAAAAGAATAAAGTAAGAGGTCCACACTACGCGTCTTTGCGTCAAAGCATTACATGCTTTTCATACCTACTTCGTAATCAACATACAAATACATTGATTCTACTTTTTTTCACAGACGCGTAGAACGCGTGGTGTGGACATCCAGCTTAAGAGTCTCCTTAGAAGCGTTAGAGCAGCTAACGGCAAAGATTGAAAAATGAGCTCTCTAACATGTATAAGCTTTCATAATTAAAAACAAAAGAATATAATGACAGAGATTTATAAATGGGATCTCTATACACATAAGAGCTTTCATAAGAATACTAAAGCTCTTAAGAGAGCTTTTAGCCAATTGCTAGTTCAAAACGCTATAAATTAGAGAAATAATACAAAATATAAAGAATTAATTTAATACAATTTAATACAACTTTTTCAAAGTTTTGTCACAAATCTTTCTTATCAAAACAGCGGCACTTTGATAATGTTTCCATAGCAATCATTATTGATTCCTTCCTTTCATTCACCCAAAACAACCTCCATTCAAAATCATCTTCAATTACAACAATTGTAATAAATACTCATAAAATTTAAATTAAAACAAGCTCGAACCGATCTTTTCTATAAATATGATAAACTTTATACATTATTTAAGTTACTTTCCACATGAATTGATTGCACGTTGTATTTACTACACAATTTATTGTCTACATTATAAATTTGTTTTATGCAGCAATTTTTCTCTATTTTCTTTTTTTTTTCATTCACAATGTATTTAACTATTTTAGTTTAGTTTTAAGTATTATTTTCTTGTTTTTGCATAAAAATCACACAAATCTTGTGACAATTACACTTTGCAATATATTCAAATTTTTTAAATTCAAATTGTAACAAATAGTGTTGAATGTACAAAAGTATGTAATGATTGTTCGGAGTAGAGTAGTGTCACTACCACTCCTCCAAAAGATTCTAATGCATTTAGTGTTTTTTTTAAGTTAGCATAAATTAAAGAAATTGCGACAAAAAAAAAAAGCAAGCAACACAACCCAACAAAACCTCAAATGACGGCGGCAAAACTGCTACAAATTTACAAATATATAATGAAAATAGTAGGGGTATTCAATGGTGTATACATAAATCTTGTCCATAGTTTCAATCACAACTATAGAACATGTAGTCTCGGCTATCGATAAAAAGTACACAGTAGTTTCGACTATAGCATCGACTAAAGTGCTTACTATGGTCTCGTTTGTAGTACAGATTAAAGTATCGACTATCGAACCTACCATAGTTTTGAATATAGAACCATAGTAATGACTATGTTGGAGTCTTTATTTTTCTGAAAAGACTATAGTTTTGACTATAGAGTAGACTTTAGTATCGACTATAAAGTAGACTATAATCTCGACCTTAAAGTAGACTATAGTCTCGACTATAGAGTAGACTATAGTCTCGACTATAGAGTAGACTATAGTCTCGACTATAGAGTAGACTATAGTCTCGACTATAGAGTAGACTATAGTCTCGACTATAGAGTAAACTTTAGTCTCGACTATAGAGTAGACTATAGTCTCGACTATGGAATAGTCTATAGTCTCGACTATAGTTTCGACTATAGAGAAGACTATAGTTTCGACTATAGAGTAGACTATAGTCTCGACTGTAGAGTAGATTATAGTCTCGACTGTAGAGTAGACTACAGTCTCCATTATAGAAAATACTATAATCTATATAGAATAGACTATAGTCTGAGCTGTAGAGTAGACTATAGCCTCGACCTTAAATTAGACTATAGCCTCAACTATAGAGTAGACTATAGCTTCAACTATAGAGTAGAATATAGTCACGACTATACAGTAGATTATAGTCTCGACAATAGAGTAGACTTTAGTCTCTACTATAGAGTAGACTATAGTCTCGACAATAGAGTAGACCATAGTCTCGACTATATTGTAGACTATAGTCTCGACTATAGAGTAGAATATAGTCCCAACTATAGAGTAGACTATAGTCTCAAATGTATAGTAGACTATAATCTCGACTATAGAGTAGACTATAGTCTCGACTATAGAGTAGACTATAGTCTCGGCTATAGAGTAGACCATAGTCTCGACTATAGAGTAGACTATAGTCTCGACTATGGAGTAGACTATAGTATCGACTATAGAGTAGACTGTAGTCTCGACTATAGAGTAGACTGTAGTCTCGACTATAGAGTAGACTATAGTCTCGACTATAGAGTAGACTATAGACTCGACTATATAGTAGACTATAGTCTCAACTATAGAGTATACTATAGTCTCAACTATAGAATAGACTATAGTCTCAAATGTAAAGTAGACTATAGTCTCGACTATAGAGTAGACTAAAGTCTCGACTAAAGAGTAGACTGTAAACTCGACTATGGAGTAGACTATTGTCTCGACTACAGAGTAGACTATAGTCTCGACTATAGATTTGACTATAGTCTCGACTATAGAGTAGACTAAAGTCTCGACTAAAGAGTAGACTGTAGTCTCGACTATGGAGTAGACTATAGTCTCGACTACAGAGTAGACTATAGTCTCGACTATAGAGTAGACTATAGTCTCGACTATAGAGTAGACTATAGTCTCGACTATAGAGTAGACTATAGTCTCGACTATAGAGTAGACTATAGTCTCGACTACAGAGTAGACTATAGTCTCGACTATAGAGTAGACTATAGTCTCGACTATAGAGTAGACTATAGTCTCGACTATAGAGTAGACTTTAGTCTCGACTATAGAGTAAACTATAGTTTCGACTATAGAGTAGACTATAGTCTCGACTATAGAGTAGACTATAGTCTCGACTATAGAGTAGACTGTAGTCTCGACTATGGAGTAGACTATAGTCTCGACTACAGAGTAGACTATAGTCTCGACTATAGAGTAGACTATAGTCTCGACTACAGAGTAGACTATAGTCTCGACTATAGAGTAGACTAAGGTCTCGACTAAAGAGTAGACTATAGTCTCGACTACAGAGTAGACTATAGTCTCGACTATAGAGTAGACTATAGACTCGACTATAGAGTAGACTATAGTCTCGACTATAGAGTAGACTATAGTCTCGACTACAGAGTAGACTATATTCTCGACTATAGAGTAGACTATATTCTCGACTATAGAGTAGACTATAGTCTCGACTATAGAGTAGACTATAGTCTCGACTATAGAGTAAACTATAGTCTCGACTATAGAGTGGACTATAGTCTCGACTATATAGTAGAATATAGTCTCGACTATAGAGTAGACTACAGTCTCGACTATAGAGTAGACTATAGTCTCGACTATAGAGTAGACTATAGTCTCGACTATAGAGTAGACTATAGTCTCGACTATAGAGTAGACTATAGTCTCGACTATAGGGTAGACTATAGTCTCGACTATAGAGTAGACTATAGTAGAGTAGACTACAGCTTAGATTATAGAAAAGACTGTGACTCAACTACAAAATAGACATATATACTCTAGTCTCGACTGTAGAGTAAAATATAGTTTTGAAAACAGACAATCCTAAACGTTCGTCAAAACACTTTAGCACCACCCTAATAAACATTCATTGTTGCAAATTTAAACCATGTATGCTATACATTTTTTGCAATTTTTTGTGTGTTTGTTCGTTTGATTCTATAGTACCAGTGCCAAAGCTGCACAAAAATAAAAAACACATTTCTAACATTGTTGCATTTGCAAATTGGTCACAAAGTTTTGCACATAGAAATATTTTAAGTACAAGTATATAGTAGCGGCACAAACAATAGACCAAATAAAATAAAAAATTGCCTTAATTTTGTATGTTTCTTTTTAGTTTACTTTTGTTAAATTCTATTTTGCATATTTCTTTCTTTCTCCTTACTTTTTTTGTCTTCTTTTCCCAACAGAAGCCAAGAAAATTTAACTAAAAGCTCTTTTTATTCAAATTGATTCATACGATTTTGTTCACACAACTAAAATAATCTCTTAACTCTTTACGACGCCCACTATCTGCAAATGAACGACAAAACCCTTACTCTAATATCACCAACTATATAATTGGGCGAAAAAAATAGTTTATAATTTTTTTATTCCTATTTAGCAACTGTTTTTGTATTAAAGTAGTAAAATAGTCATGTTTTTTAATGGACTTTAAAGGTAAAAATTACTCGTAAATGTTTAGAAATTTATGATAATTTGTTGTAAAACTAAAAATTGGTTTTAAAAAGTTTTTCATTATTATTGGAAAATAATGGAAATAATAATCATAAGTTTTAAGTGGGTAATTTGAATATAAAAGGTTATAGCAGTTTTCGATGTAAATATTGCAGTATTTTTCTATAAAGGAGTCAAGGAGATTTGGCAATCTTTATAATAACTTGATTATCAGACGCCTACAGATTGTCAACTCATCTGTATTTAATAAGCGAATTCGTTTATTGCAAAATTTTCGTCTAAGGTAGACGATAACATAGTTTCGGTTCTTGAGTCTATAGTTTTGGCTATAGAGTTGACTACTATATTGTGGGCTGTAGTCTCGACCATTGAGAAGACGATAGTCTGGACTATTGATTATACTATAGAGTAAACTATAGTTTTCACTATAGAGTAGACTACAATCTATACAATAAAGTAGATTTAAGTATAGACTATAGAATAGAATACTGTATTGACTATATGCTATAGTCTCGAATAGAGAGTAGACTATAGTGTCGACTATAGAGCAGACTATAGTCTTGACTTAAGAGTAAACTATTGTCTCGACTATAGAATAGAATATTGCCTATAGTCTATAGTCTCGACTAAAGAGCAGACTATATTTTGACTATAGGAAAGACTGTTGTTTCGACTTAAGAGTAGACTATAGTTTCGAATGCAGAGTAGTCTGTATTCTCGACTATATAGTATACACTATTCTCGACTACAGAGCAGTCTATAGTCTAGACAACAGGGTAAACTATAGCCTTGATTTTGGAGTAAAGTATTGGATGGAAGATCAAATACAGATTAGTCTATAGTCTTGATTACTAGTCTTTTCTATTAGGCTAGAGTAAGAGTAAACTATTGTCTGAACTATAGAATAGACTATTGACTATAGACTAGACTATAGTTTTGACTATAGGAAAGATTGTTGTTTCGACTTAAGAGTAGACTATAGTTTCGAATGCAAAGTAGTCGGTATTCTCGACTATAGAGTATACACTATTCTCGACATCAGAGTAGTCTATAGCCTTGACAACAAAATACACTATAGCCTAGACTTTAGAGTAAAGTTTCGGTTGGAAGATCAAATAGAGAGTATTCTATAGTCTTCAATAATAGTCTTTACTACTAGTCTAGAGTCTAAACTACAGATTAGACTATAGCCTTGACTCCAGAGTAAAGTATCGAAATGAAGATGAAAGTTGTCGACTTCAGATAAAACTATTGTATCGGCTATAGAGAATACTATAGTATCGACTAAAGACTGTAGTATCTACTTAGGACTTTAGTAACGACTAATTAGACTATAGTCTCGACAACATACTCTCGACTTAAAAGTAAACTATAGTCTAGTCTTTATAGTAACTTTCCAGACTAGGTTTAAACTACTCGTTCAAAACGTGAGTATTTGTTAAGTAATTTGATAATTTTGATTTCGATTAAACACTAGGGCCGATCTCTTGAAAATGTTTTCATCTAAAATATTTTAAACGATCACCTGGCGATCTTGCATGCTTTGTCAACTCAACAATATCAAGTTGATATGATGATTTTTTTAAATTAATTTTAATTTTTGTTCCCGACCGGTAATTAAATGAAAAGTAAAATATTTGTTAAATAATTTTCCTGGAAATAAAACCCACTCAATTGAAATTTAATATGAATTCTGGTGAAATTTTTTAGAATGTATCAAGTGAGTCAGTGAACAATATTGTTACTTTCATTCAATTGGCAACCAAAGTATAAAAATGATGCTAAAACTAAAGATGTTAAAATTTTAGTAGTTGACTTAAAAAGTATTTTAAAAGTTTAAGATAATTTGAAAGAAATTATTATATATTCATAATAAACATTCTATTTGATGTAAGCAAACATATTCTATAAAAAATTTTATTAAAATATTGTTAACAATAGTTTAAAATCTTCTTGAAGACAACTCTATCAAGTTGGCAACATTAGCTCACTATTGCCACAATATTGTCAATTATTTCCTATAACACTGTTGTCAACATTTTTAAATCTATTAGCGTTTTCTTCCTGCATTTTTCCATTTTTTATCTTTAAAAGGTATAAATTGTTTTTATCCATTAAAGAGGTTTTAGATAACAATTTTAAACCATTTTACCCTCAACGCGCCATCATTTGGTTTTCCTTCCATATATTCCACATGTTATTTAATGACCGTAAATATTACACACAGTTTCTTTTCCCACCAACTAAATAAGCTTTCCAAGTAAAACAAATGTTTGTATGTGTCTCCACCATGTATATATGTATGCATGTTGACATGTATATGCGTATACAAGTATCGTTAAATTCTAACAATATTAGGTGGCATTTTCAAGTACCTCCTTGAGTTTTATTTAAAACCATATGAAGGGAATGTAAACTACATTTACTGTACATTTTCTATATTGTTTCTTCTATGATGTGTGTGTGTGAGTCTGTGGGTGAGTCAAGCTGCACTTTGTTGTGCTCAAAATGCATTTTTGTGTGAAAAAAAACAACAAATAAAATATGTATGAATGTGGCACATTATAAGTGCATAAATTTTATAATTTGCTTAACATGCTACAAAATTGAGATAAAATGCAACTACAACAATAATAAAAAAAACACAAATATGAGCCTTAAAACTGGGAGTGTAGTGTCAATTCGTAAATTATACACGGCCGCTTTAATGGTTACAAATGAACACACACAACAACAAAAAAACGCTAAATAAACATTACACATTAACATCATCATGTAAACTGTAAAAGTCAACAACAGCAGAACAACACAGAAAAACTACAACAACACCAACATCAACAGCATCATTGTTAGTTTTAGTAGGAACGTTTCTATAGAACCAAATAGTAGGAGAGAAGGCATCATAAAGAGAGTTAGAGCTTTTGTAACGGGATTGGTAGGCTAGGCTTTACAATAGACTATAGACTCGACAATAGACTAGACTATAGACTAGACTATAGACTAGACTATAGACTAGACTATAGACTAGACTATAGACTAGACTATAGACTAGACTATAGACTAGACTATAGACTAGACTATAGACTAGACTATAGACTAGAATATAGACTAGACTATAGACTAGACTATAGACTAGACTATAGACTAGACTATAGACTAGACTATAGACTAGACTATAGAGTAGACTATAGACTAGACTATAGACTAGACTATAGAGTAGACTATAGACTAGACCATAGACTAGACTATAGACTAGACTATAGACTAGAATATAGACTAGACTATAGACTAGACTATAGACTAGACTATAGACTAGACTAGACTATAGACTAGACTAGACTATAGACTAGACTATAGACGAGACTATAGACTAGACTAAGGACGAGACTATAGACTAGACTATTGAATAGACTATAGACTAGAGTATAGACTATCGATTAGACTATCGACTATATTATAGACTATACTATCGATTAGACTATCGACTATATTATAGACTATACTATATACTTGATTCTAGATTGGACTATAGCCTAAACTACATATTAGACTATAGACTAGACTATAGATTAGACTATAGTCTAGATTATAGACTAGACTACAGAATAGACTATAGACTAAACTATAGACCAGATTATACACTAGGCTATATACTTACTTACTACAATCTAATACATAGTCTAGTCCGAAGTCTATAGTCTGGTCTATAGTGTAGAGTATAATCTGGTATATAGTCTAGTCTGTAGTCTTGTCTATAGTCTACTATATAGTGTAGTCTATAGTCTAGTCTATAGTCTACGTTATAGTCTGCAGTCTAGTGATTAATTTAGTCTATAGTCTGGACTAAAGTCTAGTCTATAGTCTGGACTATAGTCTAGTCTATAGTCTGGACTATAGTCTAGTCTATAGTCTGGACTATAGTCTAGTCTATAGTCTTGTCTATATTATAGTCTTTAGTCCGTTCTAAAGTCTAGTTTATAGTCTACTCTATAGTCTAGTCCTTAGTCAAGTCTTTAGTCTAGTCTATAGTCTATTGGTCTAGCCTATAGTCTTGAATTAGTATTAAAGCTTTTGTAGTAGTAAGCAACTCTACAAAACTTACATATATTTGGCAATGCTAAATCTGCCACTTTTTAAAAGAGTTGCAAAACTTTCCTTTTTTCCTTAACCACCAAAATAAATTAGATTTATAAATAAAAATAGTGTATTCAAAATTCCTTATAAACCAGGATTTTTTTCTCTTAAATTTTCAACATTTCAATTCATATATATTTTACCGAGTTTTTGCCTTCATATGCAAATTACTATTTTCCTGTTCTCTATATACAATTGTTCTCGTTTTGCATTTACATTTTTTGTTCCTGTACAAACGACAACTTTAAATAAATAAATATGAAAATGAAAAAAAAACATACAAATTAAATGCGAAAAAATATGATAAAATTTTAACAATAAAATAGTTTAACAAATTTTTATTTATATGACTCTCTGTATTTGATGGTAGATAGTTTTGTGCGCATTGTCATCTATCAGCTGCAGTTAGTTGCCGTTGAGTCATTTCGAGGGAACAAGTTTTTTTTAGGAATTTTTATAAATTTGGAAAAATAATGTTTGGCTGCTTGTAGAAAAATAGATTGTAAATGATTTTTTTTTATTTTAAAATTGATTCCACTTTTAACTCTTTTTTTATAGGTATGTAAATTTCAAAAAATATTAGTAAAGCTGATTTTCGTGATTTGATATTGGATTGAAGGTAAAATTTGGAAAAACAACTACAAATGTATGTTATATGTAGAGTAACCTATTTAATGTTTCGATTTTGAGTATAAAGAAAAGTCTTGACTATAGAACTAGACTCTAAGCAGGACTATACTATAGCAAAACTAGACTATAGACTACTAAACTATAGGCTGGACTATACACTAGTGTATTGACTAGACTATCGACTAAGCTATTGACTATAGACTAGACTAGACTACACTAAAGATAAGACTATAGACTAGACTACACTAAAGATAAGACTATAGACTAGACTAAAGACTAGACTATAGACTAGACTATAGACTAGACTATAGACTAGACTATAGACTAGACTATAGACTAGACTATAGACTAGACTATAGACTAGACTACAGACTAGACTATAGACTAGACTATAGACTAGACTATAGACTAGACTATAGACTAGACTATGGACTAGACTATTCTATAGACTAGACTAAAGACTAGACTACAGACTAGACTATTCTATAGACTAGACTAAAGACTAGACTACAGACTAGACTACAGACTAGATTACAGACTAGACTTTAGACTATTCAATAGACTATACTGTTTTCTCTTAGTTTAAACCTTTAAACACCATTTTAAATGTTTCTAGACAAAAGTAAAACTATTCTATGATAAATTTAAATAGTATTGAAATTGTTTAATTTATATAAAAAGAAATTAATTACAAAATTCCCAACAATTGCAATATGTATATGGGATATATTAACAAAAGCCCTTTTGACGACTGGGCCGGTCTGCTAGAAATCAACATAGTTTTGTGTTAAAAGTTTTACACATAAAATGTATCTATGAAAATAAACATATATTGTTAATTATTTTTAATTGTTCTATAGTTTTCTATAAATGAGTAGAGAAAAAGAATAATATAAAAATAAACAATAGACCAAACAAAAAAAAAAAAACAATTAATAGAAAAAGCAGCATCATGTGGAAAGAATTTGTTAATTTTTTTTTTTTAATTTCCTCAACATCATGTAATTTTTTTTTCCCTCTGCAAACTGTCACCAAGTATATGATGAATACAACATAATGTGGACGGCGGATATGGTCATTAAGTAGAGTACAAAAAGAAGATGAAGAAGATGAAAACAGTTTTTTAATTAAAATCCCCAACATATTAACAAATCCTACATAAAAAAAATGCTAAACTCTGATGCTGAACATGAAAATGAATTGTAATAAAAGGAACTAAAAACAATATTAATTGTTGTGGTGTTAATTTAAATTTCGTTATTTTTTACTTGTTTTTCATTTAGAATATAATTTTATTTACTTTAAAATAACATTTCATTTGTGAGTAGATTTATTTTCTTTTGACATTCATTCAGTTTTATGTCATGACAAAGTGGTTTCAAGTGGTTGGCAACAGTTAGTAAGTTAAAGTGTAAGAGGAAGAGAGACAACAAAAGTTAAATTATCTTCAAACATGCAGCTTGACATGTGCAATTTTATTTTTAGAATAAATACGAATAAGAAATTTTATAAGAAAATGAAAATGTTTTATTAAAAAACAAAAGAAAAAAGGAAAATACTAACAGTAAATAATAACAAAACCAGAGATGCTTCTTCTTTTTTTTTGTTTTGTTAAACACTCATTAGCTGTTGATTACGTTTTGACACTTAAGATTGCCAGATCAGCTCACTTTATTTGCGATTTTTAGCACTAAGTGAAAACATTAATGATAACTTTAGCAATTTTAAGACAAATTATATATCAGACCTAATTTATTCTCTTCTTCACCCCTTTTATTGACACTAAAAGCGTGTGTTTATTTGTTATTTAAATACAAAAACAAGCTGTTTTAATATTTACTTTTTTTCAACTTCCTTTTTTAACATAACATAATTAGCTAATAAATAAAAAGAACACACATTGTGTATTGAAACATGAAACTATAATTGTTACTAATTGTTTAACTTTCTATTAGAAATATACAATTTCCCCCTTTGAAAGCCCTCCAAAAAAAAAAGAAACCAGAGGGTGTTGACCACGCATTATTATATTGTGCAACCCTTAACTAACTACCTATCGAAAGGGGGTAATAACCTTGATGTCTTGCTTTTTATTAACACTATATCTTTAGACAATGTAAATGCCTTAAAAAATTTCCGGTTAAAGTAATTTAACATAATTAGGAAATAAAGGAAATTATGAACAAAAGAAAAACATGAAAATATTAGATTTAACAAAATGTAAAAACAAAATTATAAAAGAGGGTGGATTACTGCTATCGGGAGTAATTTTTCATAAAGCGATTTTAAGAGCTTTTTCTTTTTAAAGAAAATTTTTCACAAATTTTGTAAAAAATTCAGCTACAGTCCAGAATGATAAAAAGTAATCTATAGTTTGCACAACAGATCTAAAGTACATTCTATAGACTGTACTAGACCGTATACAGACAGATCTATGGTCCAGACTATCGACTGATATATAGCCCCGACTAAAGACTTATCTTGGCTTTAGACTGATCTATAGTCTTGACTATATACTGATCTATAGTCTTGATTATAGACTGTTCTACAGTCTTGAATTTAGACTGTTCTATAGTCTTGACTATAGACTGATCTATAGTCTTGACTATAGACTGATCTATAGTCTTGACTAAAGACTGATCTATCGTCTTGACTATAGACTTATCTATAGTCATGACTACAGACTTATCTATAGTCTTGACTATAGGCTCAACTATTGTCTTGACTATAGACTGATCTATAGTATTGAATACAGACTGATCTATAGTCTTGACTATAGACTGATCTACAGTCCTGACTATAGACTGATCTATAGTCTTGACTATAGACTGATCTATAGTCTTGACTATAGACTGATATAAAGTCTTGACTATAGACTGATCTATAGTCCTAACTGTAGATTGATATATAGTCTTGACTATAGACTGATCTATATTCTTGTCTGTAGAATGATCTGTAGTCTTGACGATAGACTGAACTATAGTCCTGACTATAGACTTATCTATAGTCTTGACTATAGAATGCCTGTAGACTGATCTACAGTACAGACTATATACCGATCTATAGTGCAGACTATAAACCTAACCATAAAACACCCTATAGTCTGGACTATAGATCACTCTTCAGTCTGGACTATATATCATTTTATGGTCTCGACTAAAGATCATTCTATAGACTGGAGTGTAGATCACTATATAGTCTAAAGTATAGATCACTCTATAATCTGGAGTATAGATCACTCTATAGTCTGGAATTAAATCACTCTATAGCATGGACTATATATCACTCTATAGTTTGAACTATAATCACTACTTAGTCTGCACTATAGATTATTCTATAGTCTGGACTATAGATCACTCTACAGTCTGGAATATATATCATTTTATGGTCTGGACTATAGATCATTCTATAGTCTGGAGTGTAGATCACTCTATATTCTGGACTGATCTATAATTTAAACTATAGACGGAATTTTAACTATAGATCTATAGACCAGACTACAGCATGTTCTATAGACTATAGAATGATCCATATAATACTGGTATATAGACACAATACTTATTTATTTCATTTATCCATCGGCTTCTATAAAAATTCCTAACACTTCTCATAATATAAATTCCAAAATCTTTTTTGAAATGTTAATTTTAATTAATTTATTCTCTCAATAAATAATTGCATACATTTCGCTTTTTATTATTTAATCAATGAGTCATCAATAGTAATAGATATTTTAAAAAATATATATTGCGCATTTCTATTGTTTTTGTTTTATTAAAGATTTTCTTTCTTCTAATCATTACACCAAGTGGAAGCCTCTCCTCAAGCAATTCTATCAGAAGTATTTTTTTTATTTAATTGTTATCTTTATTTATAGAAAATAATTTTCAATTGTTTTCATAGGAAATTCTTGATTAAAAATTTTGCAAATATTTGTTGTTAAGTTTTTACAATACAAATGTTTTTTTTAACATAAAATATTGTTATTTTAACATTAACTTAAGTGTTAATTATAATGATCTTCATTGAAAATATTTGTTAATTTATTTGATCTTGTTTAGTTGTTTTCTTTTAAATTTATAATAATTGCTGTAAATTGAGAAAAAAATATTTTAGTTTTATCTTTTTGAAATATTATGCAATTTAAATTGTTATGGAAAATTACAAAAAAAACAAAAAAACTAAATTTCTTTTTTGAAATGAAACTTTTAAGAGAAATTTAATTACTCTTTAAATTATAAATAATGATTTAAAATTTATTTTGTTTTTAAAAGTTAGTTTAATAAATTAAATTTTTTTTAATTATTATCCCGACTATTGACTGATCTATTGCTAGTTAAGACTACAACTGATCTATAGATTAGATTTATCTAGATATTAAACTATAAATTAATCTATAGACTTTAAACAGTTTTAAAGATCAGATTATACACTTATGTATATATAGTCCATATTATAGAATGATCTATTTAGCAGACTAATCTAGCGATATGATCTGATCTATGGGTTATTTTATAGACAGATCTATAGTTCATTCTGTAATGTAATAAAAAGATCTTATTTCGTCAATATCCAGTCTGTGAATAGTTCAGATAATAAGTTGATCTATAAAAGAAATAATCTAGTGATCTAATCTTAAGCTCTCTTAGTTTTTGCCTCTCCCTCTCTTTTCTTTTACTGTTTTTCGTTATTCGCTTAAGCTAAACTCAAACAATTTGTTTACAAATGTTAATTTTTGATTTAAATACATAAATTATAATAAAAAATACAAATTAAAAATAAAATATTAAAATATTTTAATATTCACTCATAAAAGCAACAAACCAACAAAAAACCCTCTTTGTCATTGTCTTCTTTTTGCTGGAGGTCAATGAAGTTGTAAAAATGCAATTCACCACCACAATGCTAACATGTAAACAAAGAGAGCAAAAAAAGTAGCAACAACAGAAAAAGAAAACAATACTAAAGAAACATAATAGAACAAAGTATATAATATAAATTATAAAAAAAGATTTAAATTTAATTTCTATAAATAAATAACTTTAACATTTAATGATGCTGCCTGCTTGCCTGACATTTTGTAGGGAAAACCTAAAAGTGTAGAAAATAAAAAAAAAAACATAAACAATAACAAAAGCTATACAACAAATATAAACATAGAAAGAAAGAATGAAAGGAAGGAAACTCAAACCAAAAGTAACAAAAGCTATTAAACATAAAAGAACACAAAAAAACTCGGAAAGAGGCACCCCACTCGACGACATTGCACTTGAAGAGACTCAATGTTTTTAATGTAAACAACACACCTTAACACCACTTACACTTCCCAACACTTTTGTTCTACGTTGTGATAAATAAATTGCAGAAAGGTAGGCAGCCCTACTATAATGACTGAATGAACATGCATATTTTAACATTAATTTTATGCAAAATAATAACAATGCAACTAGAAAAACATTCAACAGTATATTCTAATAACAATAAAGTAACAACATTTTTTCATAATAATAGACCTGTCTTGTTTCCAAGCTCCTATTCTCCTCAAAAAAAAAAAAAAAACAACAAAAAATAACTTTAAATCATTTTTGTGTTGTTGTTATTGTTAAATTGTATTTCTACTCGTCACATCATTAACGTCATCAAGCAGAACAACTTCATAGTCATTATTTTAAAAACGAATGCAGGCGAAGAAGAATAAGTCTTTTGCAAGACTAATCTATAGTCCAAGATATAGATTATAGTACAGACTATAAATCATGCTATAGTACAGACTATAAATCATGCTATAGTCCAGACTATAGACTATTCTATAGTCCAGACTATAGACTATTCTATAATCCAGACTATAGACTATTATATAGTCCAGACTATAGACTATTCTATAGTCCAGACTAAAGACTATTCTATAGTCCAGACTATAGACTATTCTATAGTCCAGACTATAGACTATTCTATAGTCCAGACTATAGACTATTCTATAGTCCAGACTATAGACTATTCTATAGTCCAGACTATAGACTATTCTATAGTCCAGACTATAGACTATTCTATAGTCCAGACTATAGACTATTCCATAGTCCAGACTATAGGATATTATATAGTCCAAACTACTGACTATTTCATAGTGCAGATTAAAGACTATTTTAAGTTTAGGCTTTAAACTCTTCTATAGTCCAGTTTATGGAATAATCTATAGTCCAAATTATAACCTATTCTATAGTCCACATTATATAGTAGACTATTATATAGAAGAAGGTCTTTTCTTAATGAACTTTTCATTTTAAACTCCTAGCAAACAGTTGCACAATTTGTTGAACACATAGAAAACATTGTTGTTGTTATTTTTATATATATTTTTTCTTTTTCTAAAAAAAGGGCCAAATAATGAAGGAGCCAGGCCGCCACCGCCTAGTATAAAGGCATGCCTTTTGTAATTGTTGTTGGCGCTGTTCTTGTTTTGTGTTTCTTTTTTTTTTGCAAAGAAAAAATTGCTAGGGAATTGCAATTTACACTTAGTCGTTGTTCACCCTCTTGCTAAAAGTCAATGACGGTATTTATGCATAATTTTAAACAAGAAAATACTTGAATAAAAAAGCAGAATACCACTTGTTGCATGTGTCAGCAGGCAGGCAGGCGGAAAGAAAAAATTATGGAAAATTATAGAAATTGGCGCACTTTTTTTTACCATTTTTTTTCAAAGGGGGAAGAAAATAAAGACTTTAGATAAAGCAGCTGTTAAGGGAAATTGTGCTTAAAATAGATTGGAATTAAAGTTCCAAAAGCGCTAAATATATGATTACATAGGCAACACTTGTTGTAGCTGAAAACAACTCTGTAGGGACAGCTAAGTAAACAGAGAGTAACAAGATTTATACTATGTTAGTTTTATAAAGAAAGTCTTTTTGTTTGAACTCTAGAAATTTTTAGAATATTTAATTTTTTTATATATAACCAAAATTTCAGTCAAGCATTCCCCTTTATTTCCTATAAAATTTCTTTCTCATTCGTTACACACTCCCATCATCAATTGCGATCAAAGCGTAAAAGAAAGAAAGAAAAAAAGGAAAAAGTTCATTTAAAGATCAATTACGATATGGTAGACTTGATAATTAACATGAAATAAACATGGAAGACTTATTATTACTTTATGCATATTAATAAGCAAATTGTAATGCCTATTAAAAGAAAATATAAATTTCTTTTGAAATAACAAATGGAAACAAAATAAAATCTGTTAGAATCGAAAAATTATACTTGACTAGAGATGACATAAAGAGAAGATACTTACGCCTGATAATATTAATACGCAAATGCTACTGTTGTCGTTGTTTTGTTGTAAAAATTCCATAATTTCATCTGGGGTTTTAATGGCTAGATTTTATGATTTTTACAGTGTGTAAAGTAGCAAAAATTATACTCATGATCATATGTTTAAAAGTTTTGCTAAATGTACTTGTTTTGTCATTTTCATTTACTATTCTATGACTTTTGGTCCGTCTGTCTGCAGTTGTTGTGTCTATTCTCTCTTTTGTTTTTCTGTTGTTTGCTTTTAGTAGCTGAAATATTTTTTCTTTAATTTAATGTCTTTGTTTTTACTGCATACCATAAATAATTTTATTCCTTTTTGCTTATTTTTTTCATGCAGCTGGAATACATTCATGCAAATAATATATCTTGTCGTACTTTTGTACTTTTCTATTTATTATGACTAATACTGCAAATAGCTAGAAAGGCTTGTTTTTGCTATTATTTGGTTGGCAGTTTAAAACTAAACTTCGGTTTAAATTAAAGAAAATTCTTTTAAAGAGAAAATTTAGCAACAATTTCTTTTTAGAGAATACTTAGAAAAACTCTTTTCGTACAAATAGATTGATCTATAGTCCAGATTATAGATTGATCTATAGTCCAGCCTATAGATTGATCTATAGTCCAGACTATAGATTGATCTACAGTCCACACTATAGATTGATCTATAGTCCAGACTATAGATTGATCTATAGTCCACACTATAGATTGATCTATAGTCCAGACTATAGATTGATCTATAGTCCAGACTATAAAATGATCTATAGTCCAGACTATAAAATGATCTATAGTCCAGACTATGGAATGATCTATAGTCCAGACTATAGATTGATCTATAGTCCAGATTATAGATCGATCTATAGTCCAGACTATAGATTGATCTATAGTCCAGACTATAGATTGATCTATAGTCCAGACTATAGATTGATCTATAGTCCAGACTATAGATTGATCTATAGTCCAGACTATAGATTGATCTATAGTCCAGACTATAGATTGATCTATAGTCCAGACTATAGATTGATCTATAGTCCAGACTATAGATTGATCTATAGTCCAGACTATAGATTGATCTATAGTCCACACTATAGAATGATCTATAGTCCAGACTATAGATTGATCTATAGTCCAGACTATAGATTGATCTATAGTCCAGACTATAGATTTACCTATAGTCCAGACTATAGATTTATCTATAGTCCAGACTATAGATTTATCTATATTCCAGACTATAGATTTATATATAGTCCAGACTATAGATTTGTCTATAGTCCAGACTATAGATTTATCTATAGTCCAGACTATAGATTTATCTATAGTCCAGACTATAGATTTATCTATAGTCCAGACTATAGATTTATCTATAGTCCAGACTATAGATTTATCTATAGTCCAGACTATAGATTTATCTATAGTCCAGACTATAGATTTATCTATAGTCCAGACTATAGATTTATCTATAGTCCAGACTATAGATTTATCTATAGTCCAGACTATAGATTTATCTATAGTCCAGACTTTAGATTTATCTATAGTCCAGACTATAGATTTATCTATAGTCCAGACTATAGATTTATCTATAGTCCAGACTATAGATTTATCTATAGTCCAGACTATAGATTTATCTATAGTCCAGACTATAGATTTATCTATAGTCCAGACTATAGATTTATCTATAGTCCAGACTATAGATTTATCTATAGTCCAGACTAGATTTATCTATAGTCCAGACTATAGATTTATCTATAGTCCAGACTATAGATTTATCTATAGTCCAGACTAGAGATTTATCTATAGTCCAGACTATAGATTTTCCATACTCTAAACTAATCCCGACTATGACTAAATCTATCGTCTAAACTATAGACTTAATCTATTGTTATAGTCTAGACTATATACTTCATCTATAGTCTATCAATACCCCATAATATAGAGCGATCTACGCTAAAGCATATTGTCTGGATCTATAGTCCACCCTTTAAACAGATCTGTAGTCCTGTAAACTGTGCTGTGGTTCAGTTTTCAATCATTCTACTATTTTCGAGAAATGTTTCCATAAATTCCTTTGCTACAAAATGTATTTTTCAATAAAAGTCTAATTACCCTGATCAAATACCAACAATTAATTGCTAGGCCTCGAAAAAAATTAAATAAATATAATTTATGTTGTTAACAATCAATAAATCAACCAACTGATAAACTGACCTATGACAATTGAACTTAAATTATAGCTGCTCTTAAAAAATTAACAAACAGACAATATCATCAATAATGAAAAAAGGCCTACACACAACTCACTCTCACTCTCTCGAAAACAAAAGCAAACAAAAAATAAATGCCACAAATTGAAACACAAAACAATTCAATTGTAAATATAAGAAAGACATTTATATATTTTTTTTTTGCTACAATTCTAAATGTCATTTAGTCAAATAAAAGAAAAAAACACTGAAAATAAACAATACAATAAGTAATTGTTTAAAAAAACTCAACTCTTTTACAAAAAAAAAAAAAAAAACGCAAAGACAAAACTTACAGGCAGCAGTTCAGTAGCAATAGAATAGGGTTTTATAAATCGATTTGCAAAGAAACTTATTTTTGACAAAAAAAGTCGACTTTGTAAATACATAATGTCAGAAAGGTCGACTTTTCATTGTTGAACAATTTCTTTCTGAGATACTTTTCATATATTAAAAACACTATTCACAGACTACAACACACATACCCTTTTCCAAATAGATAGATGTCTGAGCCAGTCCGCACATAAAATGTCATTTATTACTCATAGACGTCATGAATTAAATGTTCACTATAAAGTGTTGGATGAACACTTCACGTACTGTCGTCTCTATGCACATCATGCTACACTTTAATTGATGAATGTATAATAAACAATCGCCTCATCTCTCTCACTTCAATAGTGTCAACGCAAAAAGAAACACACAAAAAGGTCGTTAACTTTTATACATTCTTTTTTCAGGTCCACAATATAAAAAGAGCAAATATTGACATCAATTAACATGAAATTAAGTTTCTTTCTTATTTGTGTTAAAACATAAAGATCTTTTGCCATAAACAAAAACATGATCAACTGTAAATTACAGCAGTTATAAAATTATAAAAAAATTATTATAATTATTAGTCATTTTAAAAAACCTCGAGACATAAACTAGGGCGTAGCCCTTTTTTGCCATTAACTAATTAGCATTTGTTTGAAATGTGTTTTTATTTTTTTCTTGGTTCGAACAATGCAATTAATATTTTAGTTCTCTTTTACTGTGTATTTTTCTATTAATTGAAATATAAAAAAAATTGTATTAAAAACGTGCTAATATTTATTTAGGTTTGTTTTTAAAAGGATACAATGGATAGACAGTAAAACAAAATTATTGTTTAATGTAATTAGTGTTTTTTTTTTGTAACATATGAAAACAGCTGCTTAGTGTCTGGTCTGGCATTTTGTGTAATATTGTTTTTACCCTTTGTTTTTGAATTGTTTGTTTTAAATATGTATTTGTTATGGATAATTTGTACTGAAAAAGGGGGTTTTATAGGAAAAGTTATGAGCAGAAATAGTGGTCAAAATTGATACATTTAAGACCCTGCCTTCCAAAGCTTTCGAAATTTCAAACAAATATTATAACTTTAAAAAATTCAAAACTAATCTCATTATAATACTAGTTTATAAACTAAACTACATTTTAGTCTTAAGTTCAGACAGCACTCTTTTCTAAACCCCCGGCTATAGTATAGCCTATAGTCCAGTTAATTGTCTAATTAATTGACTGGACTTTATGCCAGATTGCAGTCTAGTATATGTATAAGTGCAGCCAGTAGTATAGCCTATAGTCCAGTCTACAGTTTATCATATAGTCCAGACTATAGTATATCCTATATTTCAGATAGTAAACCCTATAATACTCACTATAAAGTATGCTATACTCCAGGCTATAGTTTATTTTATAATACAGACTATAGTCTATCATGAAGTCTGAATACAGACTATTCTATAGACCAGACAATAGTCTACCATATAGTCCACACTATAGTCAATCCTACAGTTCGTACTGCAGTATAGTATACAGTATAGACAATAGTTTAGCCTATAGTGTAGTCTTTCCTATAGTCCAGACTTAAGTCTTATATATAGATCAGATAGTCTATCCTATAATACTCATTATAAATAGTCTCTCTATAGTCTATCTAATAATCCAGACTATCGTATAGCCCAAGTGCAATAGTCTATTCTATAGTGCACACTTATAGTGTATCCTACAGTCCATGCTTTAGTCTATTCTTTAGTTCAGACAATAGTCTATCCTATAGTCCAGAAAATAGTCTATCCTATAGTCCAGTCTATAGTCTATACAAGTACAGACTATTGACTATCCTATAGTTCAGACTATAGTGTATCCTATAGTCCATGCTATAGTCTATCCTACAGTTCATACTTTAGTCTATTCAAATTATTCCAATTATAATCCAGACTATAGTCTATCCTAGTACAGACTATAGTGTATTAAAGTACAGACTATTGATTATCCCATAATGAGGACTATAGTCCACACTATAGTGTATCATCTAGGCTAGGCTTAATCTATCCAAAAGGCTATCCTTAGTCTATACTACCGGCTATGCTTTAGGCTATACTATAGTCTTAACTATAGTCTATACTATAGTCTAAACTATAGTCTATATTTAGTCTAAACTATAGTATATACTATAGTCTAAACTATAGTCTATACTATAGTCGAAACTATAGTCTATGTTATAGTCTAAATTATAGTCTATACAATAGTCTAAACTATAGTCTATACTATAGTCTAAACTATAGTCTATACTATAGTCTAAACTATAGTCTATACTATAGTCTATACTATAGTCTATACTATAGTCTAAACTATAGTCTATACTATAGTCTAAACTATAGTCTAAACTATAGTCTATACTATAGTCTAAACTATAGTCTAACCTATAGTCTATACTATAGTCTATACTATAGTCTACTATAGTCTATACTATAGTCTATACTATAGTATATACTATAATCTATACTATAGTCTATACTATAGTCTATACTATAGTCTATACTATAGTCTATACTATAGTCTATACTATAGTCTATACTATAGTCTAAACTATAGTCTATAGAATAGTTTAAACTATAGTCTAAACAATGGTATAAACTATAGTCTTACACAATAGCCTCTACTATAGTCTATACTATAGTCTTAACTATAGTCTATACAATAGCCTAAACTATAGTCTATACAATAGTCTAAACTATAGTCTTTACAATAGTCTAAACTATAGTCTATACTATAGTTTAAACTATAGTCTAAACTATAGTCTATACTATAGTCTTAACTATAGATTATTCTAAAATCTAAGGTTTATGCTTCAATCCAGACTAAAGTATAGGGAGGTGGATAAATGTCCCTCAAATGTGTACTATAGTCCTGACTAAAAGGTCAGACTATAGTCTAATCAGACTATGATTTAGTCTATCGTTTCGCCCATAATCTTGCCTATCATTTCTATCAAAGTCTATCATTTTGTCCAGACTATGACCTTGTATATAATCTATCATATAGTCATATCAGACATGGTCTACTCTATGGTCCAGACTCTAGTCCATCCTATAGTCCAAAGTAAAGTCTAATAATCAAAGCTCCATTTTTTTAAAAAAACAGCTTCCATATATAAAAAATTTCAGTGAAATAATAAATTTGAACTATTTTGTCACGTTTTAAAGAAATGTCACAGTTTACACTTAAAAAAAAGTATGTGTAAAATTTTAACAAAGTTTTTTTTTCTAATATTTTATTTTATTATTGTTTGAATAAAGGTGCCTTTAAAAGTTTCCGTTTGATTGAAGGTTCCTTTTTTAAGGATTCCTTTATAAATATTCTTTTGTAACGTAAAATGTTATTGAAAAATCCTAAGTATTTATTGTGTATTTTCGGCTTAAAAAATATAATAAATTTATTTATTATTCTTTATTACCTTAGAAACGAAAGTATTAATATAGATTTTCTTTCAAAAGCTACTTGAAAATCAAAGCATAAATTGCCAAAAGAAAATCTTAAAGAGGCTTTATTTCTTTGGAAAATCTTGCCATAACACTTGACATTTAAAAAAAATAAAATGTTATTATTTATATGAAAAAGAATTGGCAACGCTATTGATTTAAAAAAGTGTGAAGTAGTCAAACATGTTTTTGAAATGTTTAATACACATATCTAAGTTACCAACAGTGTTTCTTGAAAACAATTGGCAAATTGTCAAATGACTGTAAATTTCTTTTATAAAACTCTAATTTATTTATATTTTTCTTAAGAAAAACTCTTACTTTTTGTTAAATTAATGAAGAAAAAACATTTAAAAAAAAAGTATTTAAAATATTTTCATATTTTTAATATATTATTCCACCCCTTGAGACTAATAATTTTAAGTAACCATTAGCGAAATGCATTTATAAATTTCCCCTTATTTAGCTTTGCTTTCCCTGCCCCCTTATTTAACTAAATGTTATTTGATATTTTCCCTGTTTTTTGTTTGTTTGCATAACCATATCATCATTATTAAAATGGTATAGATGATCCCCCTATAGACAACACTTTTTCAATTGAGTTAGCTGCCATTTTAAAAGTGTTGGTGTTTCTTACAGATTATGGATATAAGCGATAGTTTGTTTTTTAATACGTTTTTTATAATAGGGTTTACAAGTAGGGGTTTAGTTCGGATTTTCTTTGAATACGGTTATTGAGGTAATTTTTTGAGATTTTCAAGGAATTTTTTATTAACCCTTTGACGACCATAGGCAAATATACTTGCCATAAAATTTTTAGTATATATACATCTCTTTATGTGCTAATTAGAGCGAATCTGTTAACCGACCTTGACAACTTTATTTGCCAAACGATACACAAGACTTACAAGTTACCTAGGATAACAATTTATCTTATGAGGCCATCGATATCTACAATCAAACAAAAATCTTATAAGTAAGATGGAAACAGCTGTTTTGCTTTGTTTGTATGTGTTTACATAAAAATACATCCCTGATCTAATACGACCTGCTTGTTTTTTGAATCATTTGAAAAAATGAAGAGAGCCATACGACTGTCAATTTTTCCATCCGTATTCTCTCTCAATCCGTACTTTTCTACACAAAATATTGACAGATCATAGTACTTGTGTGATCGTGTAAAGCTCGTATAAAGAAAGCTTAACTGTGTAGCATTGATCGAAATAGAAGATGGTAATGATCTTCTGAAGAATTTTCTTAAACTTTTCCAGCAAAGATACAAGCCGTGATGGCTCAAATCGGCGGCGTCTGGTCTTCTTAAACTTTTCCAGAAAAGATACAAGCCGTGATGGCTTAAATTGGCGGTGGCTGGCCGCTGGTGATATTTTGCAAGCCGTACCGCCGTTAAATTCTTTCTGCTCAAAAGCTAAGCCGGCTTAAACGTAGCCGCTGACAAAGATTTGAAAGGCACATGTATTTCAGAAAATAATTTCAGCAATTTGAACTATTTTGTCCATTTTCTGCAGAAAAAAAAAACTTATATATAGACAGGTTTCAATATAACAGACTATTATACAATGTAATAAACGCTTATAAGGTCAATTTCTGAGGAAAAAGTTAAATTAAGCCGACAATTTAGCCACCGCCGATATTTTCTATAATAAGCCGCCGACCTTAAATGGTTGCCGCCGATCATTTTGCATTGGCTTGTATCTCTACTTTCCAGATAGCTGCTTTTTGGTGGTCGATATCTTAGCTATGCTGCTATCAACCTTTTTCATCTTTCGCTCTGCCTTAAACTAGTTGGTATAAGTTATGATCGGAGGTCTCAGAGTCACTGAGTCTCAGAGATACTGAATTTGCTTTCAACCTTTAAATATATCAATCTCTTGTATGCTTGAACTTTTGGCAAATTTCCTCAAGGTCAAGATACAAAAAAATCAGAATAAATTTGTTCCAAGAAACCCTAACTACTAATAAAACCCAAAGGGTTTAAAGCCAACTCCCTATGTAATATTATATATACATAATGACAACAACATCAAGGGTAAATTAAATGAAAATTTTTCATTATTAAACAAAAAAAGTCGATCATAATTTGAAAGAAACATTTGCAATAGACCCCTTTAAAACCCCACAAAGTTTAAACCCATAAACATTTTTCTATTAAAAAAGTTTAAGCAAAAAAGGTAAATCATATAAAAAATAACAACAAAAGGGTGTAAAATATTTTTCCTTTTCAAAAAAAAAAAAATATCTTATCCAACAGAAAACAATGACCCTTTTTCTATTGCCACTTCCTTTCTAGTCTTTTTTCTATTATTACCCCTTAGGGCAATAAGTGTGAATAGACTGTATTATAGAAATATAAGTTAAGAACAATTTTATTGTTAAGACAAAAATTGTAGTTGTAGATTGGTAAAGTTTTGTTTTTGGAGCGCATGTCTTTATTTGGTGCTTTTTTTAGATTTTTGCTTAAATAAGAAAACAAAAAAAATATTCAACTTAAATGTTTAAGGAAATTGTCTAGGTTTTGTTTTCACTTTCTTTTAGATTACGTTAATTTTTCTGTCTATTCTCTCTCTTTTTTTCCTTGTTTTCAATTTTTGGCTTTTAGTGTTTGAAACGTGTCTGACAGCCATTAAAATTAATTGTTGATTTTAAATGTTGTTGATTTAAGCGTTTAATGGCTTTTATAATGGTTTATTAGTCAACAGATAGTTTTGAAATTTTATTATTATTTATTGAAAAGAATTAATTGTTATTAGACATGTGATTAATAAAATTATTATTAAATTTTTTAAAATATTTAATATAATAATGTTTCACAACATTTTTAAACAATAGAATTTATCTTAACTTGTTATTATAAACAAAACAGTACTTTTCTTCTCCTACTTTTTTTTAAACAACACTTTCGTTGTCAACTTCACACCTTACTTAACTTTTTACACACACGTTACTTAATTGTAACCCCAAAAATTCATTAAAAAAATCTCCTCCTATAGTTTTTTTTACTTAAAGCTATTATATCCCTGGGATTATTTTGTTTCCCTCGTTTCGTTTATAACAACACCAATAAAGTATAAAACATTCCTAGACTTAACCGCAAAAGTTTTATATATGTGTGAGTGTGTGTGACTTTTTTTTATAAAAAAATGTAAATCACACACAGAGTATAAAACACGACAAAAAAAAAAAACTAAAATTACCCAAGAAACCTCATAATAATACCAAACCAAAAAAAAAAACGCCATGAAAAAAAAACTCAAATAATAAAATTACTATAAAATCTGAAAAGTAATTCCTATAAAAAGAATTTACACTTAAAGAAATTTTTATACAAGAAGCGCCTGTTCAATGATTCCCTAAAAAATTTTAGCATATTCGGACTGCTTTACAAATTCAGTTTACTACAGACTATATAAAGTCCAGTTGAGTCTATAGTTAGTCTTTAGTCCTGACTATAGTTTAGACTATAATACTGACTATAGATGAGTCCAGACTAAAATCCTGACTAGAGACAGTTAAGGTCTTGGCCTATTCTACGGCCAAGATTACAGATTGATAACATGATCTGTACTAAAGATACACAGAGCAATCTGTAGTTTTGTTCTCCTTCAGTTCTAGTTTAGTTCTATTTTAGTTCATGTTCAGTTCTAGTTCAGTTCTAGTTAAGTTCTAGTTAAGTTCTAGTTCAGTTCTAGTTCAGTTCTAGTTCAGTTCTAGTTCAGTTCTAGTTCAGTTCTAGTTCAGTTCTAGTTCAGTTCTAGTTCAGTTCTAGTTCAGTTCTAGTTCAGTTCTAGTTCAGTTCTAGTTCAGTTCTAGTTCAGTTCTAGTTCACTTCTAGTTCACTTCTAGTTCAGTTCTAGTTCAGTTCTTGTTCAGTTCTAGTTCACTTTTAGTTCAGTTCTAGTTCACTTTTAGTTCAGTTCCAGTTCAGTTCTAGTTCACTTCTAGCTCAGTTCTAGTTCTAGTTCAGTTCTAGTTCAGTTCTAGTTCAGTTCTAGTTCAGTTCTTCTTCAGTTCTAGTTCAGTTCTTCTTCAGTTCTAGTTCAGTTCTAGTTCAGTTCTAGTTCAGTTCTAGTTCAGTTCTAGTTCAGTTCTAGTTCAGTTCTAGTTCAGTTCTAGTTCAGTTCTAGTTCAGTTCTAGTTCAGTCCTAGTTTAGTTCTAGTTCAGTTCTTAACTGATCAATAGTCTTGACTTTAGGCTGATTCTCAGTGACAACTATTTATCTTAACTATAGACTGATCTTCAATCTAAAGTCCAAACCATATTATTCTATAGTCCAGGCTTAGTATAGTAATCAACTGCATTATTATACACCCCATATCGCAAATCATCATTTTACGTGAAATATGTTCCATTTTCGCCATTCCCCTGTTGTGAAATTTGTAGACGTTGTTCCATACAAAATCAACTATTGTGAATGAATTGTTAACAACAAGTTCACAATAACAATTTTAACTTTAAGGGAAATGAAAATTTTAAGAGAATAAACTTTTCACTTCTATTGTTGATAGAGCTGATTATTTTTGGCCACTTAAATGCCCTATACTTTTTCTTGCAGTGCAAGTGAAATATTACGTTCACATTAACATTTGCAAGTAGTAGTAAATTTAACAAAATACATTAAAAAAGATAAAAGAAAAAAAGACCAAGAAGTCATATAAATAAAATAACACACAATATAAACAAACATAAATGGATAAAAATAAAATTGACAACATTTGTCTATCAAAAATAACAACAATAATAAAAAAGTAGTAACAAAAACAAAGAGAAAGAGAAAGAAAGAAGCAGCAGTAGTCAAATAATATTGACAGGTTATTTAACTGAAACAGTAGTCGTGAGTAAAAGTAACAGGATGACATGTTTACTACCATTAAAAAACAACCGTGTGCAGTAATATAAAACCTGGGGAGTAACAAAAGTGTGGGAGCAAGTTTTTTTTCTTGAAATGTGAACACTTTTTCGGTATTATTTTTATATGCAAAACATGTTAACATATTAAATGATATACATATAAAACATCAAACGGAAACCAAAGCAAACAACAAACACTTGACAATTTAAAACAAAATTGTATTATTTCTCTTTTAAAGCGAAATTTGTTTTCAACAATTTGAATGTTTTATGTAAAATAACTTAACTATGATTATGTGATGTAAAATTTAATCCACAGTTATGTAGTGAATTTTAAACCAAATTTATCAGTAAAGCTAATTAAATATAAAACATTTTCAGAACACACCCTGTTAGTTATATAAACAAATTCTTTAGTCTGTCAAACACTCTTTTATAATTTGAAAAATAAAATATTCTAAAAATATTTTAAAATTACAAGGGATAATATAGAATTTCAATGAACAGCAAATTCCTCCCACCCCTTTTCATAAAACATTTCAACAATTTCTATAAAATAGCAAGAATAACAAAAAAAAAAACTTTGTATAACATTCTTTAATATTTTCAAGAAATTTTAGTTAAAGTTTTTGTTGGTGTTATGTTCTTTTTCGGCTTAAATGAAGACAAATTTGCATAAAATCTAATCAAATTTAGTTTTAAGTTAATATGGGTTTTTTCTTAAGCTAATAAACCAGATAAAAAATACTTAAATAGGCAAAAAAATATAACAGATTTAATAATTTACATAAAAGAGAGAATTTATAGAAAATAATCTTTTAAAGGAGATTTGTTAAAAGAGTTTTATGTAAACAATTTCTTATTTTAAAACATTTACAATAATTTCTACAAAGTGTTTGAAAATTAAACATATTTAGACTAGAATATAAACTAGACTACAGATTAGACAATATACTAAACTATTGACTAGACTATAGACTAGACTATAGACTAGACTATAGACTAGACTATAGACTAGACTATAGACTAGACTATAGACTAGACTATAGACTAGACTATAGACTAGACTATAGACTAGACTATAGACTAGACTATAGACTAGACTATAGACTAGACTATAGACTAGACTATAGACTAGACTATAGACTAGACTATAGACTAGACAATAGACTAGACTATAGACTAGACTATAGACTAGACCATAGACTAGACTATAGACTAGACTATAGACTAGACTATAGACTAGACTATAGACTAGACTATAGACTAGACTATAGACTAGACTATAGACTAGACTATAGACTAGACTATAGACTAGACTATAGACTAGACTATAGACTAGACTATAGACTAGACTATAGACTAGACTATAGACTAGACTATAGACTAGACTATAGACTAGACTATAGACTAGACTATAGACTAGACTATAGACTAGACTATAGACTAGACTATAGACTAGACTATAGACTAGACTATAGACTAGACTATAGACTAGACTATAGACTAGACTATAGACTAGACTATAGACTAGACTATAGACTAGACTATAGACTAGACTATAGACTAGACTATAGACTAGACTATAGACTAGACTATAGACTAGACTATAGACTAGACTATAGACTAGATTATAGACTAGACTATAGACTAGACTATAGACTAGATTATAGACTAGACTATAGACTAGACTATAGACTAGACTATAGACTAGACTATAGACTAGACTATAGACTAGACTATAGACTAGACTATAGACTAGACTATAGACTAGACTATAGACTAGACTATAGACTAGACTATAGACTAGACTATAGACTGGACTATAGACTAGACTATAGACTAGACTATAGACTAGACTATAGACTAGACTATAGACTGGACTATAGACTAGACTATAGACTAGACTATAGACTAGATTATAGACTAGACTATAGACTAGACTATAGACTAGACTATAGACTAGACTATAGACAAGACTATAGACTAGACTATAGACTAGACTATAGACTAGACTATAGACTGGACTATAGACTAGACTACAGACTAGACTATAGACTAGACTAGTCTCGACTAGACTAGACTAGTCTATAGTCTAGTCTATAGTCTAGTCTATAGTCTAGTCTATAGTCTAGTCTATAGTCTTGTCTATAGTCTAGTCTATAGTCTAGTCTATAGTCTAGTCTATAGTCTAGTCTATAGTATAGACTAGACTATAGACTAGACTATAAACTAAGCTACAGACTAGACTATGTACTAGACTATAAACTAGACTATAGACTAGACTATAGACTAGACTATGGACTAGACTATAGACTAGAATATAGACTAGACTATAGACTAGACTATAGACTAGACTATAGACTAGACTATAGACTAGACTATAGACTAGACTATAGACTAGACTATAGACTAGACTATAGACTAGACTATAGACTAGACTATAGACTAGACTATAGACTAGACTATAGACTAGACTATAGACTAGACTATAGACTAGACTATAGACTAGACTATAGACTAGACTATAGACTAGACTATAGACTAGACTATAGACTAGACTATAGACTAGACTATAGACTAGACTATAGACTAGACTATAGACTAGACTATAGACTAGACTATAGACTAGACTATAGACTAGACTATAGACTAGACTATAGACTAGACTATAGACTAGACTATAGACTAGACTATAGACTAGACTATAGACTAGACTATAGACTAGACTATAGACTAGACTATAGACTAGACTATAGACTAGACTATAGACTAGACTATAGACTAGACTATAGACTAGACTATAGACTAGACTATAGACTAGACTATAGACTAGACTAAAGACTAGACTATAGACTAGACTATAGACTAGACTATAGACTAGACTATAGACTAGACTATAGACTAGACTATAGACTAGACTATAGACTAGACTATAGACTAGACTATAGACTAGACTATAGACTAGACTATAGACTAGATTATAGACTAGACTATAGACTAGACTATAGACTAGATTATAGACTAGACTTTAGACTAGACTATAGACTAGATTATAGACTAGACTATAGACTAGACTATAGACTAGACTATAGACTAGACTATAGACTAGACTATAGACTAGACTATAGACTAGACTATAGACTAGACTATAGACTAGACTATAGACTAGACTATAGACTAGACTATAGACTAGACTATAGACTAGACTATAGACTAGACTATAGACTAGACTATAGACTAGACTATAGACTAGACTATAGACTAGACCATAGACTAGACTATAGACTAGACTATAGACTAGACTATAGACTAGATTATAGACTAGACTATAGACTAGACTATAGACTAGATTATAGACTAGACTTTAGACTAGACTATAGACTAGATTATAGACTAGACTATAGACTAGACTATAGACTAGACTATAGACTAGACTATAGACTAGACTATAGACTAGACTATAGACTAGACTATAGACTAGACTATAGACTATACTATAGACTAGACTATAGACTAGACTATAGACTAGACTATAGACTGGACTATAGACTAGACTATAGACTAGACTATAGACTAGACTATAGACTAGACTATAGACTAGATTATAGACTAGACTATAGACTAGACTATAGACTAGACTATAGACTAGACTATAGACTAGACTATAGACTAGACTATAGACTAGACTATAGACTAGACTATAGACTAGACTATAGACTAGACTATAGACTATACTATAGACTAGACTATAGACTAGACTATAGACTAGACTATTGACTGAACTGTAGACTAAACTATAAACTAAGCTACAGACTAGACTATGTACTACACTAAAGACTACACTATAGACTAGACTAAAGACTACACTATAGACTAGTCTAGAAACTAGGCTATAGACTAGATACTAGACTATAGACTAGACAATAGACTAGAAAAAGTAATTGTCGTATAAATATTTTGTCTTTTTAATACGAAAAAAATTTCGATTTTCTTTTCTATAAAATTCTTTAATTTTTTCCTTATAAAATTTTGTATTTATTTAAAATTCTATTTATCGTTAATTTTATGGCCTAAATTTTATGGTTTATTCTAATAGTTTACGTCATATTTCTTTATAAAAATGTAAATTGTTTGTTATTTGGTATGTGTTTTTTTCTTCCATTTGAAAATATTTTTCAACACATGAACGATTTTTGTTAAAGTTTTGATTTGATTTGAAAACAAAATAAAAAATTTTGCTGGATTTTTTTTTTTTTTGCACAATTTACATATTTAGCATTTTTTTGTATATTAAAAACTGACATACATTTGGAGGCTGTTTTTAAAACAATTTATTAGTTTTGTTGTGTTTATTATTGAAAATAGTTTTCTAAAGAAAAAAATATTTTCAAACTTTCATGGAAGTGTGAGTGACCTTTTGCGTTTAGAAAATAGAAATAAAATCTAATAAATTTCCTAAAAAGGTTTGTAAAATTTTGTATAAATATTGAAAATTAATTAAATTATTTGTTTAGAAATTATTTAAACATTTGTTAGAAATTTGCTATAAATTTCTTATTGTGCAAAGGAAAATATTGAAAATCTATTAGAATTTTTGTTTAATTCAAAATTTGTTTTATACAAAATGTTTAGTTTATAACAAAATTTTTTTTGTTAATTTAAAGGAAAATTTTTGGTTTTAAAATTTTCCCACCTTTTTTAATAATTAACAGATTTAATATTGTCTAAAATATATCCAAAGTGTCTGCTGCCTGACTATAAGTATGAAAGTAATTTTCAGAAAAATGAGGATTTCTTTACGTTCTAAAGTAGATTTTTTTTGCTTTTAAAAATTCATATCTAACATATGGTGTGTTTTATGTAATTGAGTAAATATTTTGTATTATACTTATAAAATATACAAATTTCAAAGATTCTAACGTCTGTTGCCACTTGACTAAGAAAATTACAGCAAAAATCGCAAAAAAAAATATACCGCAATAAAGATTTTGAAACAAAAATAGCAGAAGTGTTATTCCCTAGATAGATTTTATGGCAAAATTTGATGTTGATGACAGAAACATTTGCAAAAAAAAAATTTAAATATTAATTTTGTGCGCAAAAATGTGCTTGATTGTATTAAAATTTAACCCCGATTTTAAATAAATTTTTGCTACCACTAACTAAATTTTAACTTAATTTAACATTGATTTAAGTTAGAAATTTTGTAGTGTAAAACAATTGTATGTCAACTTTATTTCAGCTCTCAAGTATGGCAACCTTAAAGAATTGTCTAATCTAAAGTCTAGTTTGTAGTGTAGTCTATAGTTCAATCTATATAGTCTAGTCTATAGTCTAGTATATAGTCTAGTATATAGTCTAGTATATAGTCTAGTCTATAGTCTAGTCTATAGTCTAGTCTATAGTCTAGTCTATAGTCTAGTCTATAGTCTAGTCTATAGTCTAGTCTATAGTCTAGTCTATAGTCTAGTCTATAGTCTAGTCTATAGTCTAGTCTATAGTCTAGTCTATAGTCTAGTCTATAGTCTAGTCTATAGTCTAGTCTATAGTCTAGTCTATAGTCTAGTCTATAGTCTAGTCTATAGTCTAGTCTATAGTCTAGTCTATAGTCTAGTCTATAGTCTAGTCTATAGTCTAGTCTGTAGTATAGTCCATAGTTTAGTCTATTGTCTAATCTATAGTCCAGGGTATAGTCTAGTCTACAGTCTAGTCTATAGTCTAGTCTATAGTTTAGTCTATAGTCCAGTCTATAGTCTAGTCTATAGTCCAGTCTATAGTCTAGTCTATAGTCTAGTCTATAATCTAGTCTATAGTCTAGTCTAGTCTAGTCTATAGTCTAGTCTATAGTCTAGTCTATAGTCTAGTCTATAGTCTAGTCTATAGTCTAGTCTATAGTCTAGTCTATAGTCTAGTCTATAGTCTAGTCTATAGTCTAGTCTATAGTCCAGTCTATAGTCTAGTCTATAGTCCAGTCTATAGTCTATATTCTAGTCTATAGTCTGAAATATAGTCTAGTCTATAGTCTAGTCTATATTCTAGTCTATAGTCTGAAATATAGTCTAGTGTATAGTCTGAAATATAGTCTTGTCTATAGTCTAGTCTATAGTCTAGTCTATAGTCTAGTCTATAGTCTAGTCTATAGTCTAGTCTATAGTCTAGTCTATAGTCTAGTCTATAGTCTAGTCTATAGTCTAGTCTATAGTCTAGTCTATAGTCTAGTCTATAGTCTAGTCTATAGTCTAGTCTATAGTCTAGTCTATAGTCTAGTCTATAGTCTAGTCTATAGTCTAGTCTATAGTCTAGTCTATAGTCTAGTCTATAGTCTAGTCTATAGTCTAGTCTATAGTCTAGTCTATAGTCTAGTCTATAGTCTAGTCTATAGTCTAGTCTATAGTCTAGTCTATAGTCTAGTCTATAGTCTAGTCTATAGTCTAGTCTATAGTCTAGTCTATAGTCTAGTCTATAGTCTAGTCTATAGTCTAGTCTATAGTCTAGTCTATAGTCTAGTCTATAGTCTAGTCTATAGTCTAGTCTATAGTCTAGTCTATAGTCTAGTCTATAGTCTAGTCTATAGTCTAGTCTATAGTCTAGTCTATAGTCTAGTCTATAGTCTAGTCTATAGTCTAGTCTATAGTCTAGTCTATAGTCTAGTCTATAGTCTAGTCTATAGTCTAGTCTATAGTCTAGTCTATAGTCTAGTCTATAGTCTAGTCTATAGTCTAGTCTATAGTCTAGTCTATAGTCTAGTCTATAGTCTAGTCTATAGTCTAGTCTATAGTCTAGTCTATAGTCTAGTCTATAGTCTAGTCTATAGTCTAGTCTATAGTCTAGTCTATAGTCTAGTCTATAGTCTAGTCTATAGTCTAGTCTATAGTCTAGTCTATAGTCTAGTCTATAGTCTAGTCTATAGTCTAGTCTATAGTCTAGTCTATAGTCTAGTCTATAGTCTAGTCTATAGTCTAGTCTATAGTCTAGTCTATAGTCTAGTCTATAGTCTAGTCTATAGTCTAGTCTATAGTCTAGTCTATAGTCTAGTCTATAGTCTAGTCTATAGTCTAGTCTATAGTCTAGTCTATAGTCTAGTCTATAGTCTAGTCTATAGTCTAGTCTATAGTCTAGTCTATAGTCTAGTCTATAGTCTAGTCTATAGTCTAGTCTATAGTCTAGTCTATAGTCTAGTCTATAGTCTAGTCTATAGTCTAGTCTATAGTCTAGTCTATAGTCTAGTCTATAGTCTAGTCTATGGTCTAGTCTATGGTCTATATACCCAGGTTTTAGAATACTGCAATTGTCAATCCGATGGTTCTTCAATTCCTATCCATTGTTTTTATAAATATCATTACTAAGACCTTACTGGCTTCGGACTTAATACCTTTCGACGAAGACGTCATCATCATTTAGATTCCAATTCGGGTGACTAAGAATAACATTTTACACCTCTCTTGTGAGTGACCATTTGGCTGGATGACTAAATAAAGAGTCGGGTCCTCTCGCCCTATCACGGGACCTTACAAAGCATATGTAAACATTTTGGCATGCTCTCCATGCCTGTTACAAATAGGGTCCACGGGACGTTACGTCCGTCATACTTATTCCTTAGAATAAGCTTGCGACTCTATTCTACAATTAAATCGAATGTCTAGTCTATATTTTTGTTATCAGTCAAGTCCATATACCGGTTATATATGTCCAGTCTTTAGTTTAGTGCATAATGTAGTCTAGTCTTTAGGACAGCCTAAAGTCTAGTCTTTAGGTTAGCCCAGCCTTTTTTATATGCTCGAATTTGTGCTGTCACTTTAACACTCCCTTAATCTCAACAATGTTGTCATATTTTCATAAAATTTCCAATAAACTTTTATTTTGACAGCGCCTTTGTTTGGTATAGCTGTCATGTTTGTTTACATATATATATTTACGCTATATTTCAAATAGTCTTTAAGCATCTATTTTACAATAAATGTTTTATGTTGATATTTTAATAAATATTGCGTATTATGTTTAAATATTTTATCACAGAAATAAAAGCCTTGTAATTACTCGCCAAGAAACAAAAAAAAAAAAAATAATCACACAACTTGATAAAACTTCCTGTATTCAAACAAAATGTCCGATGACTCAATTCAATTCAATACAATATTACAAATTATTCAAACAACAAGTGTTTGAAATTTTAATATAAAATAATAAGAAAACATTGAAATGAAGATTAAAAATTATAATATTATAACAAAGCTAAAAACAGCAAAAAGTTAAGATTTTCATATTATTATCACAATTTGTGTTTCATTTTAATAAAATATATTTGAAATAAACAAAATGATCGTAGAGTTTTAAGGGCATTTAATTATCTTGAATTTGTTTTCAGTTGCTGCTACTTTAAAGCAAAATAAAATAATCGTTTCTTTATAATAAAAAAATACATTATTAATTTGTCATGTTTTTTAATATAATTCATTTTGTGTTCATTTATTATTCACACCATTGAAAATATTTTTAGTTTTTTTTTTGTCTTGTCTTAATTTCAAATTTTCGGAATTCAAGAAAATATCACAAAAAACCCAGACAAATTCTTATGAATTCCGTTTGAGTCCATGGGTGCTGTCTGTTGTCTGTATTTTTTATTGGTTTGTCAAAGTGGCGCATAAATTTCAATTCAATAAGACTAGTTATAACTAAATTTTGTTATTATTGTTGTTATTAATAAATTGACACATTAACAAATAATTTAATTTTTGTTAAAATTTGTTTAAAGTAACCCAAAAAAATGCTTGTCTTGATTGACAAGTATTTTATTGTTATTAAATTATTGTTGAACAAAAATAATATTTTATTAAAAATTTTATTTTTTTTAAAGAGATTATTTTTTTAAGATTGTTCTGATGTTCAAAAAGCTTTTGAGAAATTAACAACAAAATGTCAATTTATAACAAATGAAAATATTTATTTCGCTCAAAGAAATTTTGTTTTAGAAAAATTTGAGCAATTTTTTTTAGCTTTGAGAAATATCTTAAATATTTAGCAGAGTTGCAATTATCACATGACTGTATCTTAAATACTAGACTATACACTCGACTATAGACTGGACTGGACTGGACTTGACTATAGACTACACTATAGACTAGACTATAGACTAGAATATAGACTAGACTATAGACTAGACTGTAGACTAGACTATAGACTAGACTGTAGACTAGACTATAGACTAGACTATAGACTAGACTATAGACTAGACTATAGACTAGACTATAGACTAGACTATAGACTAGACTATAGACTAGACTATAGACTAGACTATAGACTAGACTATAGACTAGACTATAGACTAGACTATAGACTAGACTATAGACTAGACTATAGACTAGACTATAGACTAGACTATAGACTAGACTATAGAATAGACTATAGACTAGACTATAGACTAGACTATAGACTAGACTATAGACTAGACTATAGAGACTAGACTATAGACTATAGACTAGACTATAGACTAGACTATAGACTAGACTATAGACTAGACTATAGACTAGACTATAGACTAGACTATAGACTAGACTATAGACTAGACTATAGACTAGACTATAGACTAGACTATAGACTAGACTATAGACTAGACTATAGACTAGACTATAGACTAGACTATAGACTAGACTATAGACTAGACTATAGACTAGACTATAGACTAGACTATAGACTAGACTATAGACTAGACTATAGACTAGACTATAGACTAGACTATAGACTAGACTATAGACTAGACTATAGACTAGACTATAGACTAGACTATAGACTAGACTATAGACTAGACTATAGACTAGACTATAGACTAGACTATAGACTAGACTATAGACTAGACTATAGACTAGACTATAGACTAGACTATAGACTAGACTATAGACTAGACTATAGACTAGACTATAGACTAGACTATAGACTAGACTATAGACTAGACTATAGACTAGACTATAGACTAGACTATAGACTAGACTATAGACTAGACTATAGACTAGACTATAGACTAGACTATAGACTAGACTATAGACTAGACTATAGACTAGACTATAGACTAGACTATAGACTAGACTATAGACTAGACTATAGACTAGACTATAGACTAGACTATAGACTAGACTATAGACTAGACTATAGACTAGACTATAGACTAGACTATAGACTAGACTATAGACTAGACTATAGACTAGACTATAGACTAGACTATAGACTAGACTATAGACTAGACTATAGACTAGACTATAGACTAGACTATAGACTAGACTATAGACTAGACTATAGACTAGACTATAGACTAGACTATAGACTAGACTATAGACTAGACTATAGACTAGACTATAGACTAGACTATAGACTAGACTATAGACTAGACTATAGACTAGACTATAGACTAGACTATAGACTAGACTATAGACTAGACTATAGACTAGACTATAGACCTAGTCTATAGTCTAGTCTATAGTCTAGTCTATAGTCTAGTCTATAGTCTAGTCTACAGTCTAGTCTATAGTCTAGTCTACAGTCTAGTCTATAGTCTAGTCTATATTCTAGTCTATAGTCTAGTCTATAGTGTAGTCTATAGTCAAGTCCAGTCCAGTCCAGTCTATAGTCGAGTGTATAGTCTAGTATTTAAGATACAGTCATGTGATAATTGCAACTCTGCTAAATATTTAAGATATTTCTCAAAGCTAAAAAAAATTGCTCAAATTTTTCTAAAACAAAATTTCTTTGAGCGAAATAAATATTTTCATTTGTTATAAATTGACATTTTGTTGTTAATTTCTCAAAAGCTTTTTGAACATCAGAACAATCTTAAAAAAATAATCTCTTTAAAAAAAATAAAATTTTTAATAAAATATTATTTTTGTTCAACAATAATTTAATAACAATAAAATACTTGTCAATCAAGACAAGCATTTTTTTGGGTTACTTTAAACAAATTTTAACAAAAATTAAATTATTTGTTAATGTGTCAATTTATTAATAACAACAATAATAACAAAATTTAGTTATAACTAGTCTTATTGAATTGAAATTTATGCGCCACTTTGACAAACCAATAAAAAATACAGACAACAGACAGCACCCATGGACTCAAACGGAATTCATAAGAATTTGTCTGGGTTTTTTGTGATATTTTCTTGAATTCCGAAAATTTGAAATTAAGACAAGACAAAAAAAAAACTAAAAAATATTTTCAATGGTGTGAATAATAAATGAACACAAAATGAATTATATTAAAAAACATGACAAATTAATAATGTATTTTTTTATTATAAAGAAACGATTATTTTATTTTGCTTTAAAGTAGCAGCAACTGAAAACAAATTCAAGATAATTAAATGCCCTTAAAACTCTACGATCATTTTGTTTATTTCAAATATATTTTATTAAAATGAAACACAAATTGTGATAATAATATGAAAATCTTAACTTTTTGCTGTTTTTAGCTTTGTTATAATATTATAATTTTTAATCTTCATTTCAATGTTTTCTTATTATTTTATATTAAAATTTCAAACACTTGTTGTTTGAATAATTTGTAATATTGTATTGAATTGAGTCATCGGACATTTTGTTTGAATACAGGAAGTTTTATCAAGTTGTGTGATTATTTTTTTTTTTTTTTGTTTCTTGGCGAGTAATTACAAGGCTTTTATTTCTGTGATAAAATATTTAAACATAATACGCAATATTTATTAAAATATCAACATAAAACATTTATTGTAAAATAGATGCTTAAAGACTATTTGAAATATAGCGTAAATATATATATGTAAACAAACATGACAGCTATACCAAACAAAGGCGCTGTCAAAATAAAAGTTTATTGGAAATTTTATGAAAATATGACAACATTGTTGAGATTAAGGGAGTGTTAAAGTGACAGCACAAATTCGAGCATATAAAAAAGGCTGGGCTAACCTAAAGACTAGACTTTAGGCTGTCCTAAAGACTAGACTACATTATGCACTAAACTAAAGACTGGACATATATAACCGGTATATGGACTTGACTGATAACAAAAATATAGACTAGACATTCGATTTAATTGTAGAATAGAGTCGCAAGCTTATTCTAAGGAATAAGTATGACGGACGTAACGTCCCGTGGACCCTATTTGTAACAGGCATGGAGAGCATGCCAAAATGTTTACATATGCTTTGTAAGGTCCCGTGATAGGGCGAGAGGACCCGACTCTTTATTTAGTCATCCAGCCAAATGGTCACTCACAAGAGAGGTGTAAAATGTTATTCTTAGTCACCCGAATTGGAATCTAAATGATGATGACGTCTTCGTCGAAAGGTATTAAGTCCGAAGCCAGTAAGGTCTTAGTAATGATATTTATAAAAACAATGGATAGGAATTGAAGAACCATCGGATTGACAATTGCAGTATTCTAAAACCTGGGTATATAGACCATAGACTAGACCATAGACTAGACTATAGACTAGACTATAGACTAGACTATAGACTAGACTATAGACTAGACTATAGACTAGACTATAGACTAGACTATAGACTAGACTATAGACTAGACTATAGACTAGACTATAGACTAGACTATAGACTAGACTGTAGCCTAGACTATAGACTAGACTATAGACTAGACTAGACTATAGACTAGACTATAGACTAGACTATAGACTAGACTATAGACTAGACTATAGACTAGACTAAAGTCTTGACAATAGACTAGACTATAGACTATACTATAGACTAGACTATAGACCAGATTATAGACTAGACTATAGACTTGATTAAAAATTAGACTATTGACTAGATTATAGACAACACTACACAATAGAATAGGGTAGATTATAGACTAGACTATAAACCAGACTATAGACTAGACTATAGACTAGGTTATAGACTAGACTATAGACTAGACTATATGCTAGACTATGGACTAGACTATAAACAAGACTATAGAATAGACTATAGACTAGACTATAGGCTAGACTATAGACTAGACTATAGACCAGACTATAGACTAGACTATAGACCAAACTAAAGACTATACTCCAGACTAAATTTCACCGTAGACTAGACTATATACCAGACACTTTACTAGCTAATAATAGACTAGTTTAGAACTGAGCTAGAACCGAACTAGAACTGATCTAGAACTGAACTAGAACTGAACTAGGACTGAACTAGGACTGAACTAGAACTGTACTAGAACTGAACTAGAACTGAACTAGAACTTAACTAGAACTGAACTAGAACTGAACTAGAACTGAACTAGAACTGAACTAGAACTGAACTAGAACTGAACTAGAACTGAACTAGAACTGAACTAGAATTGAACTAGAACTGAATTAGAACTGAACTAGAATTGAACTAGAACTGAACTAGAACTGAACTAGCACTGAACTAGAACTGAAATACAACTGAACTAGAAATGAACTAAAAGCGAACTAGAACTGAACTGCAAGTTAACTACAACTAAGATAGATCTGTACTTTTACTAGTTAGAGACTAGTAATGCTATTACCAGAAATTTACCAGATTTCTTTAATATAGCATTCTATTATTTTAAATTTGGGTTAAAACCTTTTTGTCTCCTGCACTTCTGGTATTTAAAATATTTTACATTTCTTTTAAAATTGTTGTTAAAATAGTTTTTAAGTTAAAAAGCCTCTTAAGCTATAAATACTTTTCAATAACTTTGTCCTGATTTCAATATTTCTCACTTGTGTGGTTAACACTCTGCCGACTGCAGTAGTGTTCTCAATTTTCTTTATGTTTTGCTTGCATACTCTCCTTTAGTTTTTGCCAGATGTTTTAAGCAAAATTGACAATTGTGTTAACAGTGTTGTAATGCACCACACACTTAAAATCAAATGCATAACTGTTAATGTGTGCTTTGCTGCCCTCTACTCCCCAACTTTTTTAAAGTTTCTTAACTGTCATAATGAAACCTTCTAAATGTGTAATGCATATGATGATGCATTAACATATTTTTTTTACTTTATTTTATATTTTTTATTATTATTGTTTTTGCCTAGTTTTTTTAACGCTTTTACTAGCATATGGTTTCTGTCTTTAAGATTAGGGGGACAAATAGCAACATTTTCTTTGATTTTTTTTACCCATTCTTCTCCATTTGTACTAGATTATTTTGCCTACTCGAAAATACATTTAAAGATTTGGGTTAATTGTTGCGGTAAGAGTTTTGCAGAAAAAAATAAGAATAAAACAATGATGAAGTGAAAAAATAAAATCAATCGTCTAGAAGAAATGTAAATTCTACATTTTGTAAAATAAAATATATATTTTTTCTGTTAAAAAAAAAGTAAAAAAAAAATGTGTTAGCTAAGCCAACCGAAGGGAACAATAATAGTGTGGTTCAGTGTTAAAAGCAAAATAACTTGCCAAAGTGCAAATGCAACATTTTTGCCCTTAAGTAATAAAATAACACTCGAAATCATTTTATTTAGATTTGGAAATTCTGTTCAAACTTTCTCTTGGATTTTTAATAACTGTGGGTGTTACCAACCAATTCTGAATTCTTGTTTATCTTAATTTATAATTAGAATTTATTATTTTTTTTTTAGAAAAAATTTCTTAAATTTTTCCAATAATTTTTGTTCGCATTCAATTCCCTAGATACATATCAGCGATTTTGTAGATTGAGTGGGCGTTTTATTTTGTATTTTTTTTCTCCTAAATCCATTTGCTAATTTTTTTTTCATAAAATTATAATCAATTAATGCTGATCGATTTTCATAAGAGCAGAAACTGTTTGTTTATATTTTTTTTAATAAAATATTTGTATTCTTTATTGAAGCACGTTTTTCTCTATATAATTTTCTGGTTAGTTTTTGGCGCGTGATGTCAATATGATGGAAGATTTTTTGTTTATTAATGTCTATGATTTTTTTTTGCTATTTTAACCTTGATTTATTGTTATTTGTTTATTTTAATTATTTAGGCAAAACATTTATTTCAAATGTGTATGAGTTTTTTTTAAGGATTTTGGCATAAAATGTTCAAGTGTCTGAAAGTTTTTAAAAAGTTAAGCATGCATAATATGATTTACATACGTATTTTTAATAAATCGATCAATGTGCAAAATTGTAGAAATAATAACTGTACTAAATTTAATCAAGAACTAGAACTAGAACTGAACTAGAACAGGACTAGAACAAAATTGGACTAGAACAAAATTGGACTAGAACAGAATTAGAACAGAACTAGAACAGAATTAGAACAGAATTAGAACAGAATTAGAACAGAACTAGAACCGAACTAGAACAGAACTAGAACAGAACTAGAACAGAACTAGAACAGAACTAGAACAGAACTAGAACAGAACTAGAACAGA
>NC_060950.1:57157270-57174507 GCF_022045245.1 Lucilia cuprina | reverse complement strand
TTCTAGTTCAGTTCTAGTTCAGTTCTAGTTCAGTTCTAGTTCAGTTCTAGTTCTGTTCTAGTTCAGTTCTAGTTCAGTTCTAGTTCAGTTCTAGTTCTGTTCTAGTTCCGTTCTAGTTCTGTTCTACTTCTGTTCTAGTTCTGTTCTAGTTCTGTTCTAGTTCTGTTCTAGTTCTGTTCTAGTTCTGTTCTAGTTCTGTTCTAGTTCTGTTCGAGCTCTGTTCTAGTTCAGTTCTAGTTCAGTTCTAATTCAATTCAAGTTCAGTTTTTATTCAGTTCTAGTTTGGTTCTAGTTTAGTTCTTGTTCAGTTCTATTCAGTTCAAGTTCAGTTCTTATTCAGTTCTATTTCGGTTCTAACTTAGTTCTATTTCAGTTCTATTTTATTTCTAGTTCTGTTCTAGTCCTGTTCTAGTTCTGTTCTAGTTCTGTTCTAGTTCTGTTCGAGTTCTGTTCTAGCTTTGTTCTAGTTCTGTTCTAGTTCAGTTCTAGTTCTGTTCTAGTTCTGTTTTAGTTCTGTTCTAGTTCAGTTCTAGTTCTGTTCTAGTTCAGTTCTAGTTCTGTTCTATTTCTGTTCTAGTTCAGTTTTAGTTCTGTTCTAGTTCTGTTCTAGTTCTGTTCTAGTTCTGTTCTAGTTTTATTCTAGTTCTCTTCTAGTTCTGTTCTAGTTCTGTTCTAGTTCTGTTCTAGTTCTGTTCTAGTTCTGTTCTAGTTCTGTTCTAGTTCTGTTCTAGTTCTGTTCTAGTTCTGTTCTAGTTCTGTTCTAGTTCTGTTCTAGTTCTGTTCTAGTTCTGTTCTAGTTCTGTTCTAGTTCTGTTCTAGTTCTGTTCTAGTTCTGTTCTAGTTCTGTTCTAGCTCTGTTCTAGCTCTGTTCTAGCTCTCTTCTAGTTTTGTAACAGGTAGTTTTTTTCTAAAAAAAAAATAAAAACTACATAAAAATAATTCTAGTTTTTGGAAATTATAAAATTTCCTAATTTCCACTTTTTTATTGAACTGCAAAATTTTATCCTTTTTTTCTTAATCGTGACTACCTACCTGTTAAAATTTATGCATCCTTTTTTCGAAATGATTTTAATCTGTCTCTTGATTTAAATATTTTTACTAATCCTTGTCTAGCAGTCAGTATAAAACTCATTTAAAGTCTAAGCCATGCTTATAATCTTTATTGTTTTATTTTCTTAAGATGGTTTATTAACCTTTTATCTCAATTAAGTGTGACATGCTACCATGAGAATGTTTATTTTCTTTACAATCTTAACAATAACAACAAACGGAAGTATTCTTAATGTTGTTACTATAATTAAATGTCTTTTTTTGGCTGCGGTTTGCTAGAGTGTTGCCATTGTCGTATGTGCAATGTTTAAAGGTGTTGTGACAACACTAACGTCAGTGAGTGAGTGTAAAGATAGCAACATACACATTAGTGTAATTTGTTTAATGCTGTTACTCTTTTTTCTCTTTCTGACTTTTTGTAGTGTTTACTTTCATTGTTGTTGTTATTATTATTATTGTATAGACAAGCAGACCAGACTATAGGGACTAACAAATCTAATTTAATGGTCAGATTTTTTTCTTTTGTTATTGTTGGAGTTTTTTCCCACTTTAAAACAAAAGACAACTCTCAAATAACAATAATTATTTGTTGCTGCTTTGTTTGTGTTTTTTGAAGCCAAAAACCCAAAGAATTAGAGTGTAAAAGAAGAAGAGAAAGAACGCGTTAATACAAATATAAAGAAATTTCCCAAGGGCAACATTTTTATTACCCGAGAAAGAAAATTTCCGTGGAAATTACAACAAAACAGTTAGAAGACATGACATGAAGTAGAGACCAAAACAAAATCGAGAAAAAAAAAAACAAATTGGGAAAAAATTACAAATGTTATTTAGTTGAATTTTGGTTGTGTTAAAGTTTAGACCTCAAAATGTTGGAACAAACTATAATGTTTAGTAACTTGCGCGTAACTATTTTAATATTGTTTGTTTTGTGTGTTTAATAAGAAAAACTTGTTAAACAAAAAGTTGCGTTAGATTTTTCCTAAAATTGTGTTATTATTTTTAAATTACAGCAAAAAGATACAAAAAAAAACATTGACCAAAATTTAAAAACTTTTTTATAAAAAAAAAACAAACAAATAATAAAACTTAACAAAAAATAAACTGTTTAAATTTAAGTTTAAAAATAAAGTGTTTAACAAAAACTTCTAAAAACTATGGCTTCTTTACAACAAAAACGGCCTTCCATATCAAATTGGTTTTCTTCTCTAAGAAGACAACCGAAAAATAAAAAATCATCCTCCTTATATGGAGTAGACAAACAATATCAACGTAGCTGTATCGACTTGCCTTCCAGTACTTTTTATGTGGGCCCTAAAACGGGCAAAGATCAGTTTATTTCTTCCTCCGCAAACTCACCCATTAGTACTAACTCTACCGATAATTTGCTGGAAAATGAGCGTAAATCAAAATCCAATATATGTGCCAGATGTTGCTGCACGATCTTGCCGCCCAAATCAAGATCTCTAACGCCTCCTTCTTCGCCGAATACTACCAGCAATACCATAACACCAGATTCCAATACGCCAACCACTTGTTCACCTGCCAGATCTCCTTCAATAAATCCTTATATAAGCATAGCTTCCTATAATAATACTACACCTACTGCCATTACACCTTCAACAGAAGCGCCACCCTCGCCTTATGATAATGTTCAGCAGCAGCCTACCATTTCCTCGTGTACAGTTTATGAAACTGAATTGCGTAAAAATGTGGAAATGGTACGTTTAGAATCTTGTGATTCCGGCAGTCTGGGTTTGTCAGATGTTCCCAGCTCTCCTTTAACGCCCACTAAACCTACCACGCCCCAAACACCACCCGCCAATGCTACTCATATCATCAAGAAAACTACAGAATTCCAGCGCTCTTTAACCACCACCACTACACAGACACTCATCGTCTCACGACCCATCGAACTAATACTCAATGAAAAAGGTGAAATTATTGGCAAAAGACCCAAATCTTTCGATAAAACCATACGCTCCAATAGTTTGGGTTGTGTATTGGATGAAACCAATGAGCCTGCCGCCCTACCTACCTCCCCGCTAAATGAATCATCACCATTAATACTCGACTCACACGACATAAAATTCATCGATGACTCATCGACCTCACAAAGTGAAAATGAACGTAATTCACAGCAGAGTTGCAATCAGGATATCGCCGAAAAAGAGAATTACTATTATACATTACCTTCGAAATTTAAGAAAACACCACGTTCGAAAAGTGTTTCGACAGCGTCGGCGGCAAGTTCACCGCGCACACTGAAGGCTGGCCTTATGTTAAACAATAATGTGGGTAGTTTGTGTGATGACTGTCGTATTGTTATCGAAAGAAATCGTAATAATCGCAATATTCATTATACGAATGCACTGATAACGAATAGGGTAAGTTGAAGTTTTCCATGTTGATTTCTTTTTCTAATTTGGAATTCATTGTTTACTTAAGTTCAGTCAAAGTGTAGTTTAGTTCAGTCAAAGTGTAGTTTAGTTCAGTTCTAGTTCAGTTCTAGTTCAGTTCTAGTTCAGTTCTAGTTCAGTTCTAGTTCAGTTCTTGTTCAGTTCTAGTTCAGTTCTAGTTCAGTTCTAGTTCAGTTCTATTTCAGTTCTATTTCAGTTCTAGTTCAGTTCTAGTTCAGTTCTAGTTCAGTTCTAGTTCAGTTCTAGTTCAGTTCTGGTTCAGTTCTGGTTCAGTTCTAGTTCAGTTCTAGTTGAGTTCTAGTTCAGTTCTAGTTGAGTTCTAGTTCAGTTCTAGTTCAGTTCTATTTCAGTTCTAGTTCAGTTCTAGTTCAGTTCTAGTTCAGTTCTAGTTCAGTTCTAGTTCAGTTCTAGTTCAGTTCTAGTTCAGTTCTAGTTCAGTTCTAGTTCAGTTCTAGTTCAGTTCTAGTTCAGTTCTAGTTCAGTTTAATTTCAGTTCTAGTTCCGTTCTAGTTCAGTTTTTGTACTTTTCCAGTTCAGTTTCCTTTCGAATTTCCTTTTTTATGTGATGCCACCATTTATCAACTGTGAATAACAAATCTAAAACCAAATTGGCAACTCCATATAAATATAAATAATAACAAAAAAATTAAAGTGTTGTCGAGACGAAATTCATTTATGCAAATATTATTTGTTTTTGCTCCAGCCAGCAAATAATTTACATATTTGTGTAAAATATTTAATGTGTGATTGCAATTTTTAAAAACATTCTAAAAATAAAATAAATGACAGCTAACATTGGAATTTTTTTCTAAACAAAAACGATTAATAATACAACAAAATTAAAAAAAGTAATATTTAATGACAACACTGATGAGCTCATAAATATTATGAAATGAAATTATTTAATGATCAAATAAATAAAAAACTAAAAAATTTGTAAAAAAAATAGCTAATGACAAAATCTAAGAAAAAAGATTTAAATATTTAAGAATTACAAGACAAAAAAAAACATTTTTTTATATTCTTTAAAAAACTATTTATTATAATTCTGGTTTTATTAGCTAATTTATCAAAAAAAAAAAAAAAATAAATAAATAAAAGATTTTTAAAACGCTCATAAAAAACCCGCCATAAAAATGTTGAAAACTAGAAAAAAATCCCCTAATTACTTATGACAGTTAACAAGTGGTTTCATGTATTCTTCACAACATGTTGCTTGGAAAAACATGTAGAAAGATGAGTTGAAATTTTACACAAAAAATAATAAAACATTTCCTTTAATTATCTTATAACTACTCTAAAGTAACAACACAATCTATTTTTGAAATTTATATTATTAAAAAAAAATCTTCTAAAAACCGGTCCAAAAAATGCTGAAAAGCATCCATACATAAAATATGTCCCCCTTGTGAGCTGGAATAAAAGAAAAGAAATAAAATCATGAAATAAATACTGCGTGTTATAATTTAAATGCTTTAGCAGAACATTCTTCAGTAATAATTGAAGTGAGAATTAACCCACTAAAAACAAAAAGTCCAAAAGATATATTCTATGAGTGTTAATGCATCCAGATTGGTGGAAAATGGTAAAGATACATGCATTGTTGCATTTTGTCAGTTCAATTTTAGTTTATTTTTAGTTTTATTCCTGTTCTGTTCTAGTTCAGTTCTCATTCAGTTTTAGATCAGTTCTAGTTCAGATAATTCTGTTCTAACTCAGTTCTAGTTCAGTTCTAGCTAGGTTCTAGTTCAGTTCTAGTTCAATTCTAGTTCAGTTCTAGTTCAGTTCTAGTTCAGATCTAGTTCAGTTCTAGTTCAGTTCTAGTTTAGTTCTAGTTCAGTTTTAGTTCAGTTCTAGTTCAGTTCTAGTTCAGTTCTAGTTCAGTTCTAGTTCAGTTCTAGTTCAGTTCTAGTTTAGTTCTAGTTCAGTTCTAGTACAGATGTAGTTGAGTTCTATTTCTGTTCTAGTTCTGATATAGTTCTGTTCTAGTTCTGTTCTACTTCTGTTCTAGTTCTGTTCTAGTTCTGTTCTACTTCTGTTCTAGTTCTGTTCTAGTTCTGTTCTAGTTCTGTTCTAGTTCTGTTCTAGTTCTGTTCTAGTTCTGTTCTAGTTCTGTTCTAGTTATGTTGTAGTTATGTTCTAGTTCTGTTCTTGTTCTGTTCTAGTTCTTTTCTAGTTCTGTTCTAGTTCTGTTCTGGTTCTGTTCTAGTTCTGTTCTAGTTCTGTTCTAGTTCTGTTCTAGTTCTGTTCTAGTTCTGTTCTAGTTCTGTTCTAGTTCTGTTCTAGTTCTGTTCTAGTTCTGTTCTAGTTCTGTTCTAGTTCTGTTCTAGTTCTGTTCTAGTTCTGTTCTAGTTCTGTTCTAGTTCTGTTCTAGTTCTGTTCTAGTTCTGTTCTAGTTCTGTTCCAGTTCTGTTCCAGTTCTGTTCTAGTTCTGTTTAAGTTATGTTCTGTTCTAGTTCTGTTCCAATTCTGTTCTAGTTCTGTTCTAGTTCTGTTCTAGTTCTGTTCTAGTTCTGTTCTAGTTCTGTTCTAGTTCTGTTCTAGTTCTGTTCTAGTTCTGTTCTAGTTCTGTTCTAGTTCTGTTCTAGTTCTGTTCTAGTTCTGTTCTAGTTCTGTTCTAGTTCTGTTCTAGTTCTGTTCTAGTTCTGTTCTAGTTCTGTTCTAGTTCTGTTCTAGTTCTGTTCTAGTTCTGTTCCAGTTCTGTTCCAGTTCTGTTCTAGTTATGTTCCTTCTGTTCTAGTTCTGTTCTAGTTCTGTTCTAGTTCTGTTCTAGTTCTGTTTTAGTTCTATTCTAGATCTGCGCTAGAACAGTTATAATTAAGTTCATCGTTACCAGTTCTGTTCTTTTTCAGTTCTATTTCTGTTAAAGGGTTAAACTTAAGTAATATTTCTCGTTTCTTTTTCAAACACATTTTCTTAACAACAAGCGCCTTTATAAATAACTCATCACTAGCATCTTCTTTACCAGACTCATGTTGAAAACTATCATCTAACAGCCTTTATTTTTATCTATTTCTTTTAACGTTTTGTTTTATTTTTATGATACAAACATCATTAGATATTGTTTTTATTATTATTTTTTAATTTAAAACCAACAGGTTTTACGTTTATTTTAACTCTCTTAACAACTCGTAATTAGTATAATTGATTAAGATTGGGAAAAATATAAACAAATCTTATCGGTAGTAAAAAACTGGAAGTTAAAGATGATTGTGAGAATAAGAAAAACTGGCAACTCGATTACTCGAGTTTTTGTTACAATTTGGGTATTTTGATAATGTGACAGGTTTTCTGAATTTTAATTATTATTTCTTGTTATGATGTTTTAAACAAAATAAAGCGGTTAAAGTTCTTTGAACTTTTGTTTTTGTCTCTGTGTTTAGAAAAATATTATTGAATTGTGTTATTTCGTTAAAAGTATTGGATTGATTGATTAATTTAATCTGGCATCTTTATTTGTTAAAATGACAGTAGAAAAACATCACAATCTTGTCAGTGCTGCCAATATAAAAATAACAAAGAGATAATATTAAAAATATGTTTATGAAATAAAAAGTCTTTAAATGTTTGTTTTAATCCAAATTTAACAATTTTATACCAAAACTAGAAAAATTAAGAGGTAAACAAAAACTCTTTTAAATCTTTTCAAAAACTTTATTCTTACCACAGGAAGTTTAAAACTTTAACCATTAAGAATCAATCAAAAATAACAAATTAATACTTCATTTCCTTATTACCAATAAAAAAAATTAAAGAAAAACTATAGAAGTCTTATAAAACTAAAGACAAAGTATAAAATTACCACAAAAAAACATAAAACAGAAATATGTCAACTTTGTAAACAAAACTACTGTCACTTTACTCGGTTTATATGAATATGAGAAAAACTGTCAATTTGACAAATAAGTGTAAAAGTTTTTTTTTTTTTTTTCTTACAAAAGAAAATGATTAAAATGTATTAAAATACAAAACATTACACAAATCTAGATCATGGTTGATTTAAATAAAAAAATGCCTGTGTTAAGAAGCCACTCAAGTTACGCTAAGAAAACAAAATAATATAAAAAAACCATAATACATGCAGCTTAAATTAAAAGCTCTTCTTGCTAAGTTTTTTTTTTTAAATTTGCATAAAATGCATTACAAAAAAAAAAATAAATAATACAAAATATAAACGTAAAAAAACCCACAAATGACTAGCAATTGATATTTTCCGGTTTGAAATACATTTTTTTCCCAAAAAAAATACGTGTCAATGTTGAACAAAATTTTTATAAAAAAAAAACTTTTTAAAAACTACTCAAAATTAAAAAATTTATTAATCATTATCTAAAAACAAAAACGAATATTAAACAAATTGCGGTTTATGGATTTTTTGTTTACAGTTTTTTTTTTTAATAATTGGCCAATTAAATTTTATTATAATTTAACAACATTGTATATTTATTTAAATGCATTTTTTTTTATTTTTTAACTAAATTTGCTTAGAATTTGACTGAAATGTAATTAAAACGTCAAAATATAAAGCAAAGTATTTTGTAACAAATTTTGACTTCAGTAATGGTCGCCGGTAGAAGAACTTAATAAATATTGCAAAAACTGACTATTCTATTGCAAAAACTGTCACAATGTTAACAATTTTGCTAAACTGTCATTATGTGAGCAATTTTTCTATAAAACATCTGTCACAATATGGACAAAATGTATTCTCTATAATATAAATTTTTCTAAACAAAATACATTCACAATACCAACATTTTTTGTAAGGAAATTTGTTACAAAATTAATAAATTTTCTATAGAAAAAGCTCTCGCAATAAACTGAAATAATATAAACAACTTTCCTATAAAACAAACTGTCACAATGTGACCGACATTTCTCTAGAAAAGCTGTTACAATGTGAGCGACATTTCTGTTGAAAAATCTGTCACAATATGAGCAACTTTTCTATAGGCAAAGTTGCCAAAACTTAAGCAACTTTTCTTTAGAAAAAACTGTCACAATATAAACAAGTTTTCTGTAAAAAAAAAATATCACAATGTTAACAACGTTTCTATAGTAAAATTTGACCCAATGTAAGCAACTTTTCTATAAAACTTTCCTATAGAAAAAGCTTTCGCAATATGCGAACAATGTGAACAACTTTTCTATAAGGAAAAACTGTTACAATATGAGCAACTTTTCCATAGAAAAAGCTGTCACAATGTGAGCGACATTTCTGTAGAAAAAGCTGTCACAATATGAGCAACTTTTCTATAGGCAAAGTTGCCAAAACTTAAGCAACTTTTCTTTGGGAAAAATCTGTCACAATATAAACAAGTTTTCTGTAAAAAGAAATATCACAATGTGAACAACATTTCTGTAGTAAAATTGGACCCAATGTAAACAACTTTATATAGAAAAAGCTGTCACAATTTGAGCAACTTCTCTATAGAAAAAGATGTCACAATGTAAAAATCTTTTCTGTTGAAAAACCTGTCACAATGTGAGCAAATTTTCTAAAGAAAAAGTTGTCACAACTTAAGCAACTTTTCTTTGTCACAATATGAAAAAGTTTTCTGTAAAAAAAATATCAAAAAATAAATGTGAACTACATTTCTATAGTAAAATTGGATTCGATGTAAACCACTTTTCTATGAAAAAAGCCGTCATTTTTATATAGAAAAAAAAAACTGTCACAATGTGAGCAAATTTTCTAAAGAACAAGCTGTCACAATATGAAAAACTTTTCTATAGAAAAAAACTGTCATGTGAGCAATTTTTCTATAGAAAATGATGTCACAATGTGTGTAACTTTCCTATAGAAAAAGCTGTGACAATGTGAAAATTTTAAAACATTAGACAAAAGGAAATAATGTAATATTTACTGTGGAACATATTTTTAGGATATAACCTCTTAAGGGCCCTTCGCACTATCTAATAAATAAGTAAAACTAAATTAAAATTAAAAATAGTTCAAGTTAGTTTAATTATTATCTGAAATACCTGTAAGATTCGAATCTTTATCAGCGGCTACGTTTAAGCCGGCAAAATATTACTGGCGGCCAATCGCCGCCAATTTGAACAGTCTCGGCTTGTGTGATTGCTTTACATACAATTATCAATTTTTTTCATAAATTTTTCTCTCAATGTGAGATGATTTCATCAAATTTTACTTCAAGGCGACCTCAAATGATAATAGATCATACTTGTGTGCTCGTGTGAAGGTGACTTTAATAAACTACTTGTCATAGACGTTTCTATAACTAATTTAAAGAATCTCCATAGTATTTACCTTTAGACGATCTCATCCGTTTTCTACACAAAATTTTGACAAATCATATATCTTGTATGCTCGTGTAAAGAGGGCTTTAATAGAGTACTTCTCGTAGACTTTTCTAAAACTTGAAGTTGTATTTACTATCGAAAATCAATAATTTATCTAAAGAATGTTTAAAATTTTATCTCCACTTATAATTTGCTTATCTGAATGACAAATTAACAGTAATTTCTAATATATTACGACTGCATTTAAAAAGTTTTTGGGTTCCGGTTGTCATTGGGATCTATTGACTTAAGTTATTGACATACAAAGTCGAAAACTATATTTGCGACTACTGCTGTAATGAGTTCATATGATGAAATTTGACATTTTCTTGTAAGTTCTAGTAAATCCTTAAAGCTATACACGGTTGTCAGATCTTACTACGTTGGCAGAAAATGTCTATGAATCGTTTGAACTTGCTTTTTTTTTTTTTTGATGTTGTCATATTGCAAGACAAAAACTGTAAGTTGACACGTTTGTTGGATATTTCCAGAACATTTTTCTGACAACATTGTAAGATTTAACAAACTTTAGTTCTTACGTTTTCGTAGCAGAGTTGATATATAGACAGTGTGATGTCTTATATTGCATATAATCTGAACTATCTTTATAAAGATCAGATTCCCAGTAAAATTTCTTATTGGTTTATTCAACCAGCTTTAAGTAGAGGGATTCTAAACATTTTGGCATAGACTCCATCACTTCCTTTTAGATCATTATTTCTGAGACCTGTGAAAGAGACCAGAGAATGCTAACCAATCTGATAACCAGAAATCGCTGGTAGCTTTCGTCTGCTCTTAATTGCCCTTCTCTAATTTATTTCAGATTTTGTCGCTTTAACGCCTTAATTGTAATCGAGCTTATTATAAACAAGCGTATCTTTTTAATCAGACACACAGTATTAATGTGTGTGATTTAAAAAATAAATAAAAAATATATTTTTATTAAATTAAACTCAATGTGTGGGCCATGTGGTGCCCTGGTACGTATGTTAATAATAAAAAAAAATGTTTTAATTTTCTGATTTTGATAATTTTTAATTTAATTATCTTTTCTTTTTTTTGCAAAAAAATGTCTTTGACAGCATTTTGTTATACTATTTATAAACATTTTATTACTTACAGTTGTTTTATTATGTATTTAATCATTTAATTTAAAAAAAAAATTGTTTAATTTTTTGTTGTTGTTGTGAGCTGTCGATGGCGTGTATTGTTTTTTTATGTTGCAGACCAATAAACTTAATTGAACTTTGGAAAAAAATATTCATTAAAAAAATTGATTGGCATTTTTGGAAAAAAAGCAACTATGCCAGAGTTTTTATATTTAAATTTAAAAAAAAAAACTTTGTTTTTAAAGGTTTTTTTTTAATTTTGTTTAAAACTTCCGTAAAATTAAGTGAAGGTTTTATAAAAAGGAAGTTTAATAAATTTATTAACAAATTACAGATTATTTTTGAAATTTAAGAATTTATTGTTTAATTTTAATTAAGTTTTAAAATTAAATTAAATAATTTTTTTTTTGTATTTTTATATTTTTAGCAAATCAAAGATGAATTATGCGAAGTGGTTTCCGAAATGGAGGCACTCGATGTGCCCGAAGACTGTAAACATTCCAATAAAGATAAACAAATGTCCATTGGACGTAAGAAATTTAATATGGATCCCAAAAAAGGTAAACAAAAATTTGAATTTATCACCAAACTATGAATAATTTAAAAGATTTATATCAAACAAAGCTTTTAACGCTAAAAATCTTTACATTTAATTGTAAACAAATTGGCATTACTCTTTGAAAGACAGGGTTGCTATATAAGGTAACTTAAGAAAGTAAACAAAGGCGAATTTGTTTGTTGAGATATTTTTAACTAATTTTGTTAAAATGTCACAAAAAGTTCCTTTTAAACTAACTTTCATATACAAATAACTTCCCCCCCGCGGGCATTTTAACTTGGTGAAGCCTCCACCTTGATGTTATTGCAATCCCGGGAATAGAGGGGTTTTCGAATACTTCTAGTATGGCCGGGACTAAAAAAATTGGTTACAGTCTTTTGCCTGGCTTAGTCCTTGCATAGATTGAAAAGAGGTCTAACCAGAGCACCACATAATCTGGAACTACGGATGGCCAGCTGACCGCAAGACTATGCCCTGGTTGAGGTTCCTTCGGGATCCACGTAGTGCCTGTGGTTTAAAACCAAATTCACGGCAAGAGTAAGTTGCGGTTAAAAGTCTGATATAAGATAAAGTCATTATTTCGGGAAAAGTTCGGTGCTGTTGCCAAAACAACAGATACCCTTACAGAGGAGTGACTGTGGTACTAAGCGTTGGAAATGAGTTGGTATTAATTGTATATGGTACGGGATCCAGATATGTTCAGAGTATACTCTGTTCATATCACAATTACCACAGTTTGTCCCTGTGACTAAGAACAAAGTCTTCGGCTTATTTGATGGATTCGTACTTCGATCCACCGGTTAGGTGCTGTTACCGAATCAGCAGATGCCATCCCATTTGCGTGGATGTAAACGAAAGTGATGTTTTACATCTCGGAAGTTAAGCAACGGGGCAGCAATGATCAGAGATTAGATAGCGTCAGCAAAGTGCTTGTTCATGGACCGGCCAAATCCATGTACAAAAATTGCCACCAGAGTTCTTCATTGAAGTATTAAGGGGGTATGGTAGACCGTTGTCAAGTCTACCCAGAGGATGAAAAAGACCACCGTGGGGAATGGGGCACTTCGACATTCATACAAATTACTTTAAAATAATATGACAGTTTATTTTCTCCACCATTTAATGGTAATAACAATGACAAATGCTAATAATAAACTACCATATAATTAGCTTAAATTAATAATAGTTTTTTTCCATAATAAATTAACATTATAAAACATGCTGTTTACACACGCCACTGACAGTGTGTTAATAATATTTTTTTGTGTGTGTAATACCACAAATTAATTAAGTGCAACATGCTTCTCTCAATGAATGTCAAAAAAGGATTTTATGTTAAGCCGCTCTAGATTTTTACGATTTCCCTCACTATGCACACGGCACGTTAGGGTATTAATGGAAATTTTGCAAAATGGGGAAAAATATTTTATGTAAATACCACACGCATGCGAAAATACCAAAAAGTAGAAAAAGAAAATGAAATAAAAACAAATAGAATTGTAAATGACATTATAAATATGAAAAGAGAGAAAAACAAACACTTTACACTTCATTACGATACAAAAAGAAGAAAAAAATCAGGATAAAATATAAGGGGGAACATTATGTTGAAATTGTTTTTACAGTATGGGAAAAAAAAGTGAGAAAAAGTTTAGATAAAATGTTGCCTTGTACCCCTAATTGATCTTTTTGCATTTTTAAAGTCAGTACCTTTAAAAAGTTTAACTTTGTTTAGAACATTATATCATTATTTTGATACGATATTACGCCCGATTCCTTCATCTAATTTGGTTGTATTTGAAAAGCATTTTTTACCTCTAGTATCAAAAACAAAGGAAGGAAAAGGAATCTGTTGTTATACGGATAGCTGGGGTTCTTTATTGGAGACCCAGAAACAGAAATATACCACCGATTACCAAATCATAACACAAGCTTCCAAGCAAAAGTACAAGCAATAACGGAATGCGTAAATTGAATTAGAATAAATATGGCGGCCACAGCGCTTAATATATTTACCGACAGTCAGAAGGCAATTAGGGCGATATCAAGTGATAGAACTAAATTTAAGACCGTATTGGATTGTAAGATAATTTTAACTGAATACTCTCCCAGAGGTAAGATTCACACACTGGAGTAGTCGGTAGCGAAAGGGCGAATGTAATAGCTTTGAAGAGAACGGCGCTCGAGGCAGTTAACCTGACAAACGCAAAACCATTCGACGTAACAAAAGTTGACCTAAAAATATGGGTTAGAGAATCCCATAAGGCCTCTTGGAATAATGAAACAGTTGGTAGAACCACGAAGATCCTGATCAGAGCAAGACAAAAAAATCTCTATAAAAATGAGCAAGTACGATTGTATGATTGTACGTATTCTACGTGGCCGTATGTGGAGAAGACCAGGTATTCGTCGAAGTTAGATCCAAGTATCTTGGAAGTAATGTTATTCCGGAAATAATATTCCTCACGGAACACAGATTGAAAAATTCTTAGGAATTACGTTGAGGAAACTGAGTTTCTGAACACTGAAAAATATGTATTTTTTCATGAAAAGTAGCTCACAACAGGCCCGATAGAGGCCTAGGTGTATTTCTTCGGATTTGATGTAGTATACATCCTCCTATCAACCTTACCCAACCTAACCTCAAAAGTTCTTCTCTTTATTTCATCCCCATTACTCCTGTCTGACTGTTAGATATCTTGTCTACTCAAAAATTAATCTGATCTCATTTAGTTTTTTCCATTAACAATATGTTTTTCCCACTTGGAGACCGTTAAGCAAGTCTTTTTCATTGGTCCATACCGGGCAGGTTCTCTATTCTCTTGTTGTTTTTGTCTCTTAACAATAGCAAGTCTTTTTCATTGGTCCATACCGTTCAGGTTGTATGATCTGTTGTTGTTTTTGTCTCTTAACAATAGCTTTTTCCCTAAGGTTTCCCCTTCAAAAGACACCTTTAAACTTCTTAAGACCGATGAGTATTTCCATCTTATCGGTTAATACCGTAGAGTTTACCGGGGTCATGATCTGAGTGAGATATATTTTATCTACTTGAAAATAAGTCTGATCTAATGTAGTTTTTTCTCTTAACAATGGGTTTTTCCCACTTGGAGATCGATAAGTAACTCTTATTCATTGGTCCATACCGGACAGGTTATCTGTTTTTGTTTCTTAACAGTATGTTCTCACCTAGGGTTTAACCTCACTAATTGATACTAGTACAGTTTTTGACATCTTTCTTCAAGTAAGTCACGCTATACCAATTTCATTTAGGATTCTTAGATTTTGGCTCGGATTCAGCTCGGCCTATGGGCTGTACGATTGATCGTAAAATTTAATAGTCAAAGGATCATACAACAACTTCTCTTAGGTTCTTTGAAAACAAAGACTTTGAGAAAGATTAAGATTTCAGTGGATTAACTGCAGCGGTCTCATAACGATACATATGACACTTAGGATAATGATTTTTTATCGAACGTTCACACTAGATATGAAATATGTTGCTTTTTTATGCAATTATTTTTCTAGCAGAATGCGGGCCTTCAGCCATTCGAGAGATCAAGAGATAAATATTAAAAATTCTAGTGTTTTATGTAGGCGTTCAAATCGGATAATTTTGAAGAAGTAGACACTTCCCGCATTTTCTTAATAAATCCCATGATATTCTTACCCTTAGATATCAGGCTTATAGAGTAGGAGATCTGGTCTCTGAGTTTGTATAATCCGGTACTTTAATGTGGTAAGTACCTTTATACAATGTGGGGATGCAAATCCCCAAATTTTGCTTATTGATCTATCCTTGTACTAAGTTAATACTGAACTGATTTAGTTTTGCGATTTAGGACGAGTTTTCGTACTACTCGCTTAAACTAGGCTTAACTTGCGTTTAGATTAAACTCGGAACAAATTTAGGCGGACTTTACCCGATGATTGTGTTTTTTAGTTATGGATTTAAGTTAAGTTAACTGTATTAGTATTGCCAACTTTTCACTTAGAAAAATATAAACAATGAACAGCTGTTTTTTGCAAATAATACTTATGTAAAATGAAAAATTTTGAAAAAATTTTAAATAAACATTTAAAACAATAATAAATAAAACCAAACAAATCAGAAAATTACAATACACTTAAAATATTATGTTTTTATTCTTCCGAAATCATTCTTTTATTGGTTTTGTTAATTGTGTTCTCTCACTTATAACTTAAGTTTAATTGCCCAATAACACTCAGTTAAACTAAGATACTGTTAACTGAAAAATACAAAACATATATTAAACTAGGTTTAGATTATCTTGAAAAACACGCCCTTATTCTCTGAATTGCTGAATTGTAGTTACTTTTAGCGACATAGTATCGAAGTTAAAAACATTTTTATTGAAGTTAACATCCCGATTTCCTTTCGGAAGACAAGGTCAGTTCGTCAGACTTATTGTCTATTTAGAAGTTGCTGCAATCTGTCGACCTCTAGTAATTTCTTTATATCAACCATAAATTTCAATTCCCTTTAAATTTCTTAAAACATTTTCTTCCACACTGTAATGATTTCCTGTTTATAATTGAAATTATGATTGATTTAATAAAGGGCTAAAGTTTTTCTCCCACATTTTTATAATAAAATTATGCAGACATATTTGTTTTACTATTAAAAACGCACATTAAATATTAAACAAATTTATTTAACAACTTAATAAGTGTTAATTCCCCTCAACACCATTGCGCTTTACTCCATTATAAAACAAGTAATATTTCTATATTCGCCTGTGCCGAATCTTATATACCCTTTACCAAGTATGTTTTAAAAACAGTTTTTATTTATTTTGTATCTCTGCATACATGTCACACATAACACAGACACAAACAAATATAAACTGTAGCAGAAAGAAATATTAACCGTTGTACTGTACTACCACCGTTAAACTGTATTACCACCCTCAAACAAATATTACTTCTTTATCTCCTTGTTCTTGTTATACCCACTTACATTCGCGAGAACAGAACAGCATCGAAAAAAATACACAGCTGAATAAAACCAAATACATCTCCACACGCACATGTACATCTTTATCCAATTCACAGTGTTGTTGTTGCTTTTTTAACAAAGCATGAAAAAAATTTGGCATTTTTGATGAAATTTTCAGAGGTTGTTTTGGATTTTTGCTCATATCTCCGTTATTTATAGACCGATTTTGCTGATTTTAAATAGCGATCTTCTCGAAAGCATGTCTAACTGAATTATTGAAGATTCGGATCTCGCCGATATCTGGGGAACTCTAAAAACTGATTTCAACAGACAGACGGACAGACAGACAGACAGACAGACAGACGGACACACATACAGACAGACGGACAAACAGACAGACAGACGGATATGGCATAATCGACTCCGCTATCTATAAGGATCCAGAATATATATACTTTATAGAGTCAGAAAATTATATTATAGAAATTACAAACAGAATAACAAACTTATATATACCCTTCTCACGAAGGTGAAGGGTATAAAAATCCATAAAAAATATCAAAAAAAAATTACCGTCTGTAAAAAAAAAGAAAAATAATTGCTTAAATGCAATTATAAAGTAATTTTGGAAAAATTCTTTAATATAAAAGAAATAACAATGATAAAAAAAACTAAAACAAAATATCTTTTGACAAATTTGACAGTTTGTTGACATTTGAATTTAAGTAGTGATGCCACTACCACTCCTTGCATGCCATGTGTTTTTTTATCATTATTTGCCAGTAATTGTTATTGTTGTTTTATTTTATTATATGGAGTATAATTTTGTTACGGGT
>NC_060950.1:57056424-57147170 GCF_022045245.1 Lucilia cuprina | reverse complement strand
ATAGTCTAGTCTATAGTCTAGTCTATAGTCTAGTCTATAGTCTAGTCTATAGTCTAGTCTATAGTCTAGTCTATAGTCTAGTCTATAGTCTAGTCTGGTCTATAGTCTGGTCTATAGTCTGGTCTATAGTCTGGTCAATAGTCTGGTCTATAGTCTGCTCTATAGTCTGCTCTATAGTCTGGTCTTTAGTCTGGTCTATAGTCTGATCTATAGCCTGGTCTATAGTTTAGTCTTTAGTCCGGTCTATAGTCTAGTCCATAGTGCAGTCTATAGTATTTTTTTAGATAGATTTTTTAATAGAAAACTTTGCTGAAATCCATCTGTTTTGTTCAAGAAAATTTTCAGAGATTTGTCTAGCAAAATATTTATTTTTTGGCGGTATGGACTGAAATAAAATACTTTTTCAATATTTTTTGTTTTTAAGTAATTGTCTCGTCTGTTGCCATAATTAATTTTCTTGCCGCTGTGTTTTTTTTTTTTTTTTTTGCAAATACTCACAACGTGTCTGTTGTGCATTTATAAATTTCTTAATTTTTCTTGGCATATGATTGAAAATTTTTTGTTTTAGTCTATTCTCTTTCGGTATTTTAAAAGGAATTTTTTCAAGTTATGGATAAAACGTTAAAAAAAATACAAAACAGATAAATTAATAAATCATAAAGTGAAGTGTTTGTTTTTATTTTTGGAGGAAAATATAAGCGCCAGAAATAAATTTAAATCTAAAGGCAAATAAATTATAAAAAAAGTATTTATACAAACTATAGAAAAAATACTTTGTATTTTTAAAATTTCAATATTATTTTTTATCAAAATCTTCTTTTATTTCTCTTTCTCAGGTCAAAGACAAACCCACTGTTGAACAATTCATTTCTATGAATCGTGGCATTAATAACGGCGGTGATTTGCCTCGTACCCTACTCGAATCTCTATACGAATCGATACGAACCGAGCCATTTAAAATACCCCAAGATGATGGCAACGATTTAATGCACACCTTCTTTAATCCCGATAAAGAGGGTTGGCTATGGAAACAGGGAGGAAGGTGGGTTTTTATTTTGTTAAAAACTTTTTAGTAAAAAACATTTTTTTAATTATCTTTTTTATTTACTTTGCAGATACAAATCCTGGAAAAGAAGATGGTTTATATTAAACGACAATTGTTTATATTATTTCGAATATACGACGGATAAGGAACCTAGAGGGATAATACCATTAGAAAATATATCGGTGAGTTTTGATTGAAAGTTTTTAATAAAGAATATTTTCATTAGAAAATATGCTCAGATCGATCGAGATTCTATTTTTAATAGAAAATTGATAAAATCGGTAGATTTGTTCATAATTGATAGAAATTTAATTTCAACTAGATTAAAGCTCTAGGTGTTCTATACAAAATAAGATTTGATTGATCGATACTTAACATTTTATTAATTTATGATCGAGGATCAATTTTCCTAAATAAATCAATCGAGGAAAGATTTCATGGAATCGTTTTATGAAAATTTTGATGGAATCGATTGATTTAAGATAATTTTTTTTTTTTTTTTTTGAAAATTTGTTTGATCGAATTTAACTTTATAGACATTTTTCTGATTTCGATCGATTGAGGCTGAAAATTGTCTCAATTTTCAAGGATCAACTTTCTACAGAGAAGTCGCTGAGTTCGATCTATGATAACAATTTTACAGAAAATTCTAAGACTTTTCGATCCATCTATCGGGGAAGATATTCTTAATCGGTCAATTAACGATCATTGATCAGAGATCGATTGAATAACAAAAATTTGCTAAGATCGATCAGAGTTCAACTTCTTAGAGAATTTCTTCTGAGGTCGATCGATCAAGAGCCAAAATTTACTTAATGGATTTACGATCAACTTTCTACAGAGAAGTCGTTGAGTTCTATACTGATCGAGGAAGATGAAATTGATCGAGAAAGATTGATGATCATGGATCAAAGAACGCTTAGATATTGATCATTAATCTGAGATCGATTAATCGAAGATTACTTTTTTATAACAAATTCTAGATCGATCGACTGTCGATCTTTTAGCAGAGATCGTTTCATAATCAATGATCTGAGATCGTTTCATAATCATGATGAGATGAGATTGATCGAGAAAGATATTCTAAATCGGTCGATTGATGATCATGGATCAATCTCAGATCATTGATCTGAGATTGATAAATCGAAGATTACTTTTTTTGTCGATCTTTTATCAGAGATCGTTTCATAATCATTGATCTGAGATCGTTTTATTAAGCATCAGGTTTAATAAAAATTCAAAGATCGATCGAACGAACATTGCGGAAATATCGATCAATTGAGTATATCTGTTATCTGTTAGAACTGGCTGTGAAAGATCAGGGATCTTTTTCTTTAGAAAATTTGCAGAGATTGATCGACAGAGTAAAAAAAATTTTAAAATAAGTATGACGACATCGATCGAAGATCAATAGAAAATGTTGTCGAATTAGATCAATCGAAAACCAGTTATCTATAGAAAGTTTAATAACATCGATCGAAATTCAATCTTCTATAGAAAACTGTGGTAAAATCATTCGATCACTCACAGTTTTGCTGATATTGATCGAGACACAATTTTCTAAAAGAAAGTTGCTGTGATAATGTGTTGCTCAAAATTTTTGAAAGATAATTTAGCTGAAAACCGATCAAGACTTTATTTTCAATAGAAGAATTTACTGTATTCGATCGAAGATCAATTTTCTACAGAACATTTTATTAAGATTGATTGTTTGTAATACTTTTTTAGAAATTTTGCAAAGAAAGATCAAGAATCTTATTTTTATCAAAAATTATCTAAATGATCGATTTGACCAAAATTTTAAAAAGAAAATATGCTGAAATCAATTGAAACTCAAAATTTTCTGAGATCGATCGTGACCTAACATTTATTAGTAAATTTTAAACAGATTTATCGAGGCACAATTTTCAATTAGATATTAATTGATACAGATCGATTGAGGATCAATTATCTTTAGAAAGTTAACTCGATCTCCTAATATTTATCAATCGATAAGTCACAATCTTCTCTAGATACTATTTTCTATGTTGATATTGATTGAGACACAATTTTCTATTCCAATATTTGCCGAAAGAAAACGATCGAAGAACATTTTAGATACTTCTTCTATAGAAAACTTTGTCAAGATCACTCGATTAGTTTTAATCTTCTAAAGACAGTTTTGTTAATATTTAACGAGAAAATTTGCTGAGATCAATTGTAACTTGAAATATTTAGAAGATAATTTTGCTTAGGCCGATCGAGACTTTATATTTAATAGAAAATTTGAATAAGAAACATCAAGGTGTATTTTTTTGGAGAAAATTGGTTGAGATCGTTTGTCCCTAATATTTCTTATAAAAATATTGAAAACATTGATTTAGAATAAAATTATTCTATAAAAATATTTGCTAAATTATCGATTAAAGCTAAAATTTTATTGTAAAAAGAATTCTACAACTGATCGTGATTTCGATTTTTAAAATTTATATAGAAAATTTTGTGAAAATTCAAAATTAGAAATTTTTTTAAACATTTTATTGAAATAAATATTTTACGTTTTCTTTCTAGGTTCGCGAAATTCATGATCGCAGTAAACCAAATTGTTTTGAATTATTTGCTACTGGTGGAGCAGATATTATTAAAGCATGTAAGACTGATTCAGAAGGCAAGGTAAGTTTTATATTCAAAATAACAAATTTCAAAATATTTTACTAAAATTACATTTCAATTTTACAGGTGGTTGAGGGTAAACATACTGTCTATCGTATGTCTGCCGCTACCGAAGAAGAACAACAAGAATGGATAAAACGTTTAACACAATCCATTAGCCATAATCCTTTCTACGATATACTAGTACAAAGAAAGAAAAAAGCTTTAAGTAAAAGTTAGTATTAGCTTTAAAGAACTACGACAACAGAAATGCTATCGCAAAACCATTAAACATATTACTTTAGAAGAAGCGTTAGAGCAAAAAACAAACTCCTCATTATTTAAATTTTGAACTAAAAAAGAAAACCAAGTGCAAATTATTTGACTTTTGCTTTGAGGATCTCATAAATTGTTTGTAAACATAATTTATGCGCTAACATTGAAAGGATTTAGGTTAATTTAACATAACACCCCCCATTATGATCACATCTTTATATCAAATTTAACAAAAAGGAACAAACGTTTTCGTACTCCACTCTTCTCATGTTGTTATTAAGTTTTAGTTGAAATTTATAAAATATTTTTCCAAATTATAGGTTTTTGTTTACATTTTTCTTATAATTTATTTTCTTGTTCTGTTTTTAATAATTCGTTTTTTGTAAAAACCTTTTATGTGTTCAAAATTCTTTGTAATATTTTTTCTATATTTTATGATTTTCTTTTCGTTTTCTTCATTTGCTTGTCCTTTTTCATTTCTTTGTGTATAAAATTTTAGAAAACAAACTAATTGTCTTTGTATCAAATTGTTGTTTGTTTTCAAACAGTAATTAGTTTAAATTAAATTAATTACTCTTTAATTATTACTATGTTGTTATTTATTACTTGTACTATTTATTGCTACTACTTTTCTCTACTACTTTTCTCTCTCCTTGTATTTGGCAAAAGTTTTCTTTTTATTTATAATTTTGTATAAGTAAATAATAAAACAAAAACAAATTCTTATAAATTTTCTTTCATTTTCTTTAAATGTCAAGTTGTTCATCAACATTTTGGAAAACACAATATTTATGTTGTTATTGTAAATTTTTACATATGTACTGCATTTGCTAATGATCATTTTCTTGTGCTTTATAAAGTTTACTACTTATTTTCTTTTGGAAAAAAAAAATTTTTGTTAAAATGTTTATTTTTTTTTTCAATTTATTATATTTCTTTCTAGCACAGAATTACAACGCTGCTGCAGTCATTGTTATTCTTGTTGTCGTTGTTGTTGTTGTTTTAAATGATCTAAGCAGTTGCCATTTGCAAATATTCTATTGTGTTTTCTTCTTTCATATAAAAATCTCTAATGATTACGGAAACTTTCTCTCATAAACTTTACTGAGAACTCTCAACATTTTAGATTTCAACATTAAACTTTGCTGTGCAAGTTTGAAGCTTAATTTTATATAAAAAAAACTTTGCTGGAATCCAGCAAAGATCAAATTGTTTAAAAGAAATCTTTTCTTAGTTTGTTCTAAAACTATCTGGACATAACGAACTACATTTTCTACAAGTTAGTTTGAAACGAGGATGTATACACATCAAATCCGAAAAAATACACCTAGGCCTCTATCGGGCCTGTTGTGCGCTCCTTAACCAGTGCCACGGGTGGGAATCGAATCCAACACCTTCGGTCTACAACACTAGAACACTAACCTACCGGAGGCCACATTTTCTATAAAAATTTTGCTTAAAGAACGATCAGTACACAGATCAAGGTAGAAAACTTACTCGAAATCAATCGATACACATTTTTCTACAAAGATCTTGATTAAAATCAAACGTGATATACTTCAATATAGACAACTTTGTTGAAGATAGATCGACACATAGTCTTCTAAGGAAAACTTTGCTAAGATCAACTGAGGCTCAGGTTTGTTCTATATAACACTTTGCTGTGATCAAAATATAAAAACTTATCTAAAACAACGATCAATACACAGATCAAGGTAGAAAACTTACTCGAAATCAATCGATACACATTTTTCTATAGAAATCTTCATTAAAATAAAACGTAACATAGTTTTATATAGAAAATTTTGTTGAACACAGATCGACACACAGTCTTATAAAGAAAACTTTGCTAAGATCAACTGTGGCTCAGTTTTTTTCTAAATAAAACTTCACTGTGATCAAAATATTAAAACGTTACTAAAAGAACAATCAGTACATAGATCAAGGTAGAAAACTTTCTCAAAATACAAAGATCAGAGAAGAAAACTTTCTCAAAATCAATCGATACACATTTTTCTATAGAAATCTTGATTAAAATCAAACGTGATATACTTTAATATAGACAACTTTGTTGAAGACAGATCAACACACAGTCTTCTAAAGAAAACTTTGCTAAAATCAACTGAGGCTCAGTTTTGTTCTATATAATACTTTGCTGTGATCAATATATAAAAAACTTATCTAAAACAACGATCAGTACACAGATCAAGGTAGAAAACTTTCTCAAAATCAATCGATACACATTTTTCTGTAGAAATTTTATTGAAATCAAACGTTACATAGTTTTATATAGAAAACTTTGTTGAACACAAATCGACACACAGACTTCTAAAGAAAATTTTGTTGAGTTTTTCTCAATGATCGCGCCATAGATCTATATACAGTCTTTTATAGAAGTTTTTCTCTATATAAAACTTTACTGAGATCAAAATATAAAAACTTTGCTTAAAGAACGATCAGTACACAGATCAAGGTAGAAAACTTTCTCGAAATAAATCGATACACATTTTTCTAGAGAAATCTTGATTGAAATCAAACGTGACATATAGACAACTTTGTTGAACACAGATCGACACACAGTCTTCTAAGGAAAACTTTGCTAAGATCAACTGAGGCTCAGTTTTTTGTATATAAAACTTCACTGTGATCAAAATATAAAAACTTATCTAAAACAACGATCAAGGTAGAAAACTTTCTCAAAATCAATCGATACACATTGTTCTGTAGAAATATTTATTTAAATCAAACGTGACTTAGTTTTATATAGACAAAAACGAACGACTTCTAAAGAAAACGTTGCTAAAATCAACTGAGGCTAAGTTTATCTCAATGATCGCGCCATAGATATATATACAATCTTTCATAGAAGTGTTTCTCTATATAAAACTTTATTGAAATCAAAATATAAAAACTTTGCTAAAAGAACAATCAGTACACAGATAAAAGTAGAAAACATTCTTAAAATCAACGGATACACATTTAAAAGTTTGTTGAAATAAAATGTGACAAAGTTCTTCTTAGAGAACTTTGTTGAAAACGATCGACACACAGTCTTCTAAAGAAAACTTTGCTGAGATCAACTGAGGCTAAGTTTATCACAATGATCGCGCCATAGACCTATAGAAAAGTTTTTCTCTTGTATACAATTTTACTGTGATCAAACGTAGTTATATTTTCTATAAAAACTTCTAAAGAAACTGCCACAAGACACAATTTTCCTTAAAAAATATAAAAGAGATCAATTGAGAACAAAATTTTTTGTAAGAAAAATTCACTGTGATCTTTGTGAAATCAAACAGAAGATAGTTTTCTATAGAAAAAATTTACAAACAAACTAACTTTGTTTAATTATCTATAGAAAACTTTTTGAAAATCGTTTAAAGCATAATTTTTCTATAAAAGAGCTATTAGAGATCAATTGAGTCTTATATTTTCTTTACAAAACTTTGCTGTAATCGATCAAGTCACAATTTTCTATGGAAACATTTGCTTAATCATTTGATTGAAGTATAATTTTCAATAGAAAACTTCTTTGAAACAAACAATTCCCAGTTGTCTATAGAAAAACAAACTGAAATCTAACGACGTAAACATTTCTATAGTTCAGATCGATCAAGGCTCAAATTTTTCTATAGAAAAATTTGCTGATATCAATCGAATCCCTATTTGCAAAGAAAACGATCTAAGTTTAGTTTTCTAATGAACGTTTTGCTATGATCGTTCGAGACATAAAGATAACTAGCTTAGATCGATCATTGAAGTTCTCTATAGAAAACATTACTAAGACTAACCGAGGTATAGTTTTCGATAGGAAACTTTGTTGAAATCGAGTAAGTTTCAGTTTTGTCTATGTAAAACTTTGCATAGATCAAGCGAAGATTGGCATTTTTCCTAAGATCAATTGAAGTTTCGTTTTTTTGGTTTTCTAAAAAAATCATTGCTAAATTTGATCAACACTTCTTTTTTCTCTAGGAAACATTGTAGAGATAGAACTAAGGATCAATTTTGTATAGACAACTTATTTTAAATCGATCGAGACTCCAATTTTATGGCGAACTTTGCAGAGATCGATAAAGATTAAGTTTTCTATAAAAAAAAACAATAATAAGGTAGTTATTCTATTGCACGCTTTGTTAAGATTGTTTAATATTCACACAGAGGTCGATCAAGATCGTATTTTTCATAGGAAAATTTTATTGAGAGCAAATAAAGTTAAAATTTCATTCGAAAACTTTGCTGAGATCGAAATTAACTTTAATTTTCTATGAAAATTTTTGCTGAGTACAAATCGAGACTAAATTTTTTCTAAAAAAAATGTTGCTGAGACCACTCAAACATAATTTTCTCTTAAAATCTTCCATTGTATCGAAATTTTTTCTAAATTCATTAAATTTTCTAAACAAAAATGTGCGAAGATCGAAGAAAAAGTTTAGTATTCTATTTTCGATCACTACTGAGATCGATTAAGATCAATGTTTTATATAAAAAATTTAGCTTATATCAATTAAGATTGAATTTTCAGAAGAAAACTTTTCTGAGATCGAAATTAGATTTAATTTTCTAGAAAATTTTTTTTCGCGGGATTTTAAATGATCTTAATTTTCTATAAAACTCTTTGCTGAGAACACTCAAGACCAATGACTTCCCTATAAAACATTGCTTAAATCAAAGCGACACTTTATTTTCTAAAGAAAACGTTGTGGAGATCGTATCGAAACCTAGATTACTCAGACTTTACTATAGAAATCTTTGCTGGGATTGATTAAGATCGACAGGTTTTGCTAAGATCGATTAAGATCAAAGTTTTCTGTAGAAATTTTTGGTGAAATTAAATATATTTCAGTAAAAAACTTGGCTGAACTTAATCATCTTACGATTTTCTATACAAAAAGTGTTGCTAAGATCGTTTAAACACAAAATTTCTATAAAAATCTATGCTGAGAACGATCAACATTGATCTTTATTAAAGAAAACTGGTTAAATTATCATTGTGTAATTGATCGAGTTGTATTGCGTTTCTTTGTTTTATTTTTTTATTGTTTCTATAGAACTCTTTGTTGAGAACCCTCAAGATCAATGATTTCTTTAGAAAACTTAGCTTAGATTAAAGCTACAATCTCTTTTCTAAAGAAAACTTTGTGGAGATCGTATCGAAACTTAATTTTTTACGAGTTTACTTAAACTTTACTTTACTATAGCAATCTTTGCTGATATCGTTTAAGATCGACAGTTTTTGCTAAGATGGATTAAGTTCAAAGTTTTCTGTAGAATTTTTTGGTTGAAATTAAATAATTTTCAGTAAAAAACTTGGCTGAACTTGTTCCTCTTACGATTTTCTATATAAAAAAGTGTTGCTAAGATCGTTTAAATACAATGTTTCTCTAGAAATCTATGCTGAGAACGATCCACTTGGATTTTTATTAAAGAACATTTTGCTGAAATAGAACAAGGTTTAAAAACAGAAATTTTCTTTAGAAATCCGAGTTTAAGATTGATCTTTATTAAAGAAAATTTTGCTGAAAGATTTTGTAATTGATCGTGTTATATTGAGTTGGTTTGTTTTAGTTGCAAGACAATTAGTTTTTTTTTCATTAGAGATTCTTTTTGTTCTTTTATTCAACACTAAACCTGTCCTAAGTTGTTTTATTTGAATGTGATATTATAAGAGGTTTTGTTATATAAAACAAAAACGAACACAAATTCAAATGAAATTTATTTAAATAATAAAACGAAAAGATGTTTTATATATTAAATATTTGAAAAATTATTATAATGGCAAACATATAATAACATATCCCAGCTGAAAACCAATTATAAAACTTATATTAAAAAACAAAAGAAAAACTTAAATAAAATACTATTAAAAAAAAAACTTGAATATTTCTTAAAAAAAACTATAAATATTTGTTAAATTGTGTTTAATTAAAAAAATAAATTAAAAATTATAATTTTTCAGTTTAAACTTTAGATTTTCCTTTATATACATATAACCTAAAACTTGTAGTAATTGTTATAAAAATTTTTGTTAAAAGAAACTTTTTATTTGAAATTTTCTTCAAAAAATTTTAACAAAAAGTTTATTATTAACATCTCTTGTTTGGCCTTAATTGCTAAAAGTTTAAAAACAAATTGTTTTCTTTAATAGTGATTTGTTTTCTTTCGGCTTAGCTTAATGTTATTACAAAAAAGCAAACTATTGTAAAATTATGTTAAAACTTTTTGTTTTAAAAAAATTTTGGAAAATTTTCAAATTTTCAAATTTTTGTAACAAAATGTTAGAAAAAAATTTTAAGATTTGTTTATTTCAAACAAACAATAAACCGAATTTTTATTAGTTTTTCTTTAAAGTAAAGTATAACTTAAGTCATTTCCTTAAAAATAAAAATAAAATATTACAATTTTTTTTTTAAAATTTTGTGTAAATAAATTAAAAATTTATTTAAAAAAACAATAACAAATGCTAATAAAGCCTTTGTTTGTTTTTCTATAAGCCACCTAAATTTTGTTTTTTTTTTCTTTAACAAAAAAAAACAAAATCTCTTTATGTATAATTGCAATATTATTTTATAAAATTTATAATTTAAGAAAATGAAATGAAATTCTACTTTAAAAAAAAAACATGCTTTATTTCCTTAATTTTAATTTAATAATTTTGTTGTGTAAACTTATAAACTCTTAAAAAACAAAAAAAGTAAAGTGCGCATATTGTACACAAAACCCAAAATTAAAAAAAAAAATACCTTAAAAAATATAATAAAACATTTTATAAGCTTAAATATAAAACAAAACCAATATTTATTAGAAATAAATTTAAAAACAAAAACATGATATTGTGTAATAATTTTACTCATTTTAATTTAAAATTTAAAATCTAAACAATATGTGATTTTAACACATATTTATTAGCTGGTAATTTAAAACATTTAAAAAGTTTGTATTTAATGGTAACCAATATATATTTTTTTTATATACATAATTATTATTATAATTTTATTATATTTTGTAGTGCTTTTTTAGTTGTATTATATTCATATTAATTATTAGCTATTTTAGTCCTTTATATTATAATTAAAATAAAGTATAAAATCAATATAACAAAAAGAAATATTATTATGAGAAATGTAAAATACATACATAAATAAATATTTAATATAATATTCAGAAAAAAAAAACATAAAATAAAGAAATAAAAAATTTAAATGTTTTACATAAAAAAAAAATTCAAATTTTCAAGAGTTTTATTTTCAAATTTGAAACAAAACACACCACGAACAAAAAAATGGCAAAAATTGTCTTTTTATAAATTCTCTTTTACAGGACTGTTTCATTTCATGTTTCATAATGATTATGTTATCTAAATGCTGTTCTTACTTTGTGTCAAATGAAGACTGATCTAAACCGATGGGGTTACTCAGTATTTCAATTCATACGAAAAAGTTTTCCAAACACAATGTATTTAACATAAAAATTCGAAATGTTTTTAATTCGAATCGAGTTACAGAGTAACCCCGCCCGATTTGTAGCACTAATAAACGAGTCTATTATTCGAATATCATTTACATATATCATTAGTGAGACACTTGGATCTAAATACGTTGATACCTTTGTGTCAAGGGAAGATAAGTCAGAGTATTTGTACACATTTAGGATTCCTAAACAAAACGGTTAGTAGCACGAATACCATTCGAATGTCAATATCTGATAAAACCATTAGATCATGCAGAAAATTTGATCGTAGCAGTTCTAATCTAGATAAGACAGGACATTGAAAGATTAAGTGATTGACAGTCTCTTTAACTTGACAGCTACTACAGAAGTCATTACTGGTTAAGATTAGTCTTCTAGCATGGAGCCTAAAAGTCCAGTTGTCAGCGAGGTTAGTCTGTAACTTAATACGAATGAACAAATTTTGTATTTTAAATATATTGCGTTTTAAAGTACGGAGTAACAAATGAATGAATGCCGAAAGATTAACGTGAGCACCTGCCTTGACGGCCTTATCTCACGGTGGTCTTTTTCATCCACGGTCTACCATGCGCCCCTGAATTCCTCGATGTACAAACACTTTGTTGAAGTACTCGAGCTATCTAATCTCTTGCCATAGCAGCCCCGTTGCGGAATGACAGGCCGCATAGGATTAAATCCCCAACACGTACCCTGACAAGGAAAAAGCAATCACTTGTCTAAAGTCAATAGAAGGGGGTGACCACCTTTAATGATGTCATGAAAGAATTGCATTATTCAGAATGTAATCACCATCATCTAATGACCCATTCCAGAGCATTCCTTAACCTCTTAAAACCCGCGCAACCACACTATTGAGATGGCTCTGTTGTTTTGGCAACAGCGCCTAGAGACATATTTGGTAGTCCGAAATACCCAACAAAATGGATCAGGATCCCTCTTTTATGAACCGATCAATGTAACAAAGGAAGTAGGAATTTCCAAAGTCAAATAGTCGCGCAGCGTGTATCAATATATCCTGTTGAAATGGCAACAGCTCCGAAGAACTTCAGCGAAGCGTAAAAAGGCATACTAAATCAGTACTTATCTTCAATATATGGAGACTTTCCCGATTTTTCACCAATTTTAGCATCAGTTCCATTCCCATGATCATAAAGATCGATCTACGGGATGACAGGCAACCATTGAATACTAACCTGACAATTCCGCAGCATATACTGGCGTCCCACTACACGAACGGTAAGAGATTCCGATCGGACCTGTTCGAAGAGAGATTTATCCAACCCAGCTCTAGTTAGACTCATGCCAAATCATTCCGAGGCGTAGCCAAGGATACATTTGACATTATAGACCCGGCAGACTAGAGGTATTGGTAGCACCTCTTTACCCGGGGATTGCAATACACCATGATTAAGATTTCATCATGGAAAAATGCGCCCGGGGGTAGTACCGAGTAACACCAGTACATGTAGATTTGGTCTCGCAAAGAGAAGTAAAAGTAATAGTGATCATCCTGAGTCAATTACCGGCCACATGATCTTCCGCCAGTCTACAGGTAGGTATTACCCATGTTCGTGGAATTTATCAAAAATCGATGGTTTACAGTGGATTTGCTCCTTTAGTAAACTTTTGCTAGGTTTGCTCTCGGAAAGAGAAGTAAAAGTAGTAGTGATCATCCTGAGTCAATTGCCGGCCACACGATCTTCACCAATCTACATGAAAGTAATGTCCAAGTTCGTGGAATTAATCAAGAATTGATGGTTAACAGTCGATTTGCTCCCTTTAGTGCCCTTTTGCTAGGTTTGTTTTCGGAAAGAGAAGTAGAAGTAGTAGTGATCATCCTGAGTCATTTGTCGGCCACATGATCTTCGCCAGTCTTCAGGTAGGCATTGCCTAAATTCGTGGACTTTATCAAGAAGCGATGGTTTACAGTCGATATGCTCCCTTTAGTGCACTTTTGCAAGGTTTGCTCTCGGACAGAGAAGTAGAAGTAGTTGTCATTATTTTGAGTCAATTGCTGGCCACATAATGTTCGCCAGTCTACAGGTAGGTATAGTCCATGTTCAATGAATTGATCAGGAATCGATGGTTTACAGTCGATTTATTCTTTTAGTAGTACACTTTTGCTAGGTAGTCGTAATCTGTTGATGTCCTGAAATCCACTAGAGTCCTACTGTGGAATGTTACGCCAGTATTCTAGGACCAAGAAAGATGTTGTGTTAAAACCATTATTTACTTCATAGTAGCTCTGCTATTTCAGTCCACTTTTGCAAGTGTGACCGTAATGGTATTACCCGGCATCTGTTGATGACCTGGAATACAATGTCATTTAGAGATGTCCAGTATTTCAGGTCCAATTATGATGTTGTGTGTAAACCTCATGTTAGTTCATTCGTCAATTAGTTAATAAGTTATTTAAGTAGTTAGTTAGTCAGTCAGTCATTTAGATAGTTAGTACCTTAGTTAGTTAGTTAAAGGTTTGTTCTGTCTCCGAATGAAGCCATCGCCTAGGCCATTTTCAAATTTGGTAAACACCTTATAGGATCCATCACTGAGAATTGCTTCCATTGCATTTAAATCGTGTTGAATCAACGCTGAAAAGCTTCAATCGAAGAATGGTTTGGAGATGTAATAAAAAATGTTGTCCGGGATTTCTCCAAAATAGTTGATTTCGGTATATAGTCATTTGTCACATACCGAGCCAAGTTAAGGGCAACATCTTAAACCATTAGATCAATAGTTAAACCACTCAGCATAATAAAAAGAGCCTTTGATGGATTGGAATAAAGGTCCCTTGTTATCAGTAACGCTGATACGCAAAGAACTCTCTTCGGACGTCCATTTCCACCAGACATATTGATCATAATTGAAATTTCAAAAAGTACCATTTGAAGGACTAAAAAGTCCTATGGATAAATCCTTTTTCCGAATTATAAAACAAATTGCAACTTAAGAATTAATTACATCTTTAAATTTATAATTTATTAAGAAAACACTGAATATGTAACATGCATATTAAAAGTTCTCATAGATCATCCTAATTGATAACTACTTTTAGCACTTATTTAAACTAATATTTATATATAATAAAAAATCTAAAAGAGTTAGTATACCCTTACAACTTTCCAAACATAATTTAAAGTAATGTAAAGAAAAAAATGCAATTCAAAAATATAAAGATATTTTGTTTTCAACAAACAGAAACTCGTCCACAGCTCAAAAACGTTGTTGAAAATTCTGTTGCTGTTGATTGAACATCATCTGTTGGGCTGCGGCTTGTTGTTGTTGCTGTTGAGCAGCCGCTGCTGCAGCAGCTGCCGCCTGTTGTTGCTGCTGATGATGGAAGTCTTGTTGTTGCTGATGAACCTGTTGTGGTTGTTGGGGACCTCCCGGTCCTGAAAGACGTACACGCTTTGAATTGGGTTCATGCTGATGTTGCTGCTGTTGTTGTTGCTGTTGTTGTTGTTGCTGCTGTTGTTGTTGCTGCTGTTGTTGTTGTTGCTGCTGGCGTTTAGTATCGGACTTATCCTCTTGATCATCATCGGTAAGAAATTCACGTTTGGGATAGGGTATAGCACAACCTGCAAAGACATCTTGTGTGGGCAAAGGATCTTCTTGGAAATAAGGATCCTGCATAGCCTGCTCAGAGGTAATACGTTTATTGGGATCCATAAGCAAAAGCCTTTGTAGCAAATGGAATGCTTTACTATCGGGTTTAATTTTATGACGATCCATATACTTGGCCAGAGAGCAAGTGGAATAGGAAGAACGTTTAAAGTCTTTTGTGAGAGTATGATGTTCAGGCATTTTCTTTATATCCTCCCAATCTTTGTCTTGAGGGAATCCCATAACATTGAAAATACGATCAAGTTGATCATGATGATATGGATTGCTGGTTTTAATATCTTCCTGGCGGCAATGAAAAATGGGCTCGGATGTCAGTAACTCGGCAAATATGCAACCAATAGCCCATATATCAATAGCTTTGGTGTAATGTCGAGCACCCAATAATAATTCTGGAGCACGATACCAAAATGTAACTACCACAGGATCCAAATCAGCCAACGGTTTTAGAGGAGCATTGAATAAACGTGCAAAACCCATATCGGCAATTTTAACTCTACCCCTTTCGGGGCCATCACCCATTACCAAAATATTAGCCGGTTTCAAATCACGATGCAACACCCAATTACTGTGCAAATAGTGGATGCCATCTAAAATTTGATACAATAAACTTTTAACCATGCCCTTGGGCACCACCACCGGTTTTTTGGCAGCCTTAGCTGCTCTATGAAATTTAATAATATGCCACAAATCATGTTCAGCATAATCAATTAGAAGGAACACTTTACGGTCGGTGTGTGAAAGGAAGACACGTATCAATGTAATAACATTTTGATGCTTTAATTCTCTTAGTAAAGCAATTTCACGACAAGCTGACATCGACAAACCGGTGCCATCTATCTGTTTGAGGGCATATTCCTTACCATCTGAAGTCTCTTTCCATTTAGCCTTGTAAACGTGGCCATAGGTACCGCGACCAACTTTACATCCCTCATAGTTGAAAAGATCCTCTACCTTAGTGCGTTCTTTTTGGGTTTTCATTTTGAAATCGTAATCCATTTTGTTAAATTAATGTATAAGCACTTTTTTCCAAATAGAAACTTTTTAAAACTTTTTGCAAACAATATTGTTTTCTTCCGCTGTTTTGTTGTTTGTTTATATTTGCTTCAGCAAAACAAAAACGCCAAAAATCTAACAGCTGTTTTGCAGGGTTGTATGGAAAAGTACGAACAGCAGTGGTGTGTTTTGCAAAATGTCAGGGTTTGGATAAAGTTCATATATATGAACGTTACAATTTGAATGTTAACAAATAAATAATAATCGGGTTTTGGACAGAAAGTGACCGTTACAATTTAAATATAAAAATTTTAAAATATAAAATATGAAAGGGGGAAGCAAAAGTTCGCAAAAGAAAAAGTACTAGATGTGGTAAACAGTAGCAAAACCAAAAAATTTAAATTATTATTCTTCTTGTAGCTTTGTCGATCGCCAAATTTATTTTGAATATAAGAAGATTTGAAGAAAGTTCGATTCTAACCTGTTAAAAACAAGTTCCTAAAGATCCTAACTTTAGAATCTGTATTATAAAAATGGAATTACTTGTAATATCTTAGAATGAAACAAAACTGAGTAAAAGTGATAATTGATTAACATCCTTTCGATGTTTACTCTCAAAAAATGGAGTTTGCTAGTAATTAAAAGTTATAACGAAAACAACTTTTATGAACTTTTTAGCTTTATCGGCTGTAGTTTAGCTAGAAAATGGAGATTTATGTATTCAATCGAAATATTGAATATTGAAATGCCACAAAAGTGAACTCAAATTTGCGCTACTACCGATCGTTATTTTTATTTGGTCCAAAGACGAACACTATTGAAAATGGTTGAAATTGGTCCATTATTGCGCCTAGCCCCATACATCAGTACAACTCAAATGTGGCTTTTGGGCACATTCTAGAATGATGAAATCGTACATGTAAGATCCTGATGGAATGAAAATCAATGAAAATGGAACTTTTTGGTACTTTTTCGTAATTCAGATGGTACTTTTTTTATGGAATTCGTGAGGGTCATCAAGTCTAGTATAGAACATAGTTTTTGAAGCCTTTTGTCGATTATTAAACATAATTATGAACTTAAAAGCCCTATTCGGCGCATTCACTTATATGTGGGCTAGGTGAAATAATGGACCGATGTTAACCAATTTCAAGAGGCAAAATTTCATTAAATTATCTTCAAAATTGCGACCTGTAGTTTGATTACAATGTTTACAAGCCCTATTCGGGGGTACAGTTGCATGGGGGCTAGGTGAAATAATGAACCGATGTTAACCATTTTCAATAGGTTACGTCTACGGTATCATAAAAGATATCGTGTAAAATTTCATTGAATTATCTCCAAAATTGCGACCTGTAGTTTGATTACATAGTCCTAGTCGGCGGATTCAGTTGTATGGGGGCTGGGCGAAAAAATGGACTGATGTTAACCATTTTCAATAAAAGCCCTATTCGGAGGGTTCACTTGTATGTGAGCTAGATGAAATAATGAACCGATGTTAACCATTTTAGGCTTTGTCTACGGTACCATTAAAGATCATGTGTCAAATTTCTTTAAATTATCTCCAAAATTGCAACCTGTAGTTTGATTACAAGGTTTACAAGCCCTATTGGGGGGGTTTAGTTGTATGGGGGCTAGGTGAAATAATGGACCGATGTTAACCATTTTCATTAGGCTTCGTCCCTGGAACAATAGAAGATTATGGAATTATCTTCAAAATTGCCACCTATAGTTTGATTACAAGTTCGGACGGATAGTCATAGCTAAATCGACTCAGAAAATGATTCTGAGACGATTTGTATACTTTTAGCTGGGTATAAGAGCAATATTAATGTGCGTTACAAACATCAGCACAAACCCAATATAGCCTCCCCACTAAAGTGGTGTAGGGTATAATAAAGTTTGTTGTAAAGTCATGTCCATTAAAAGTCCAGCGGTTTAGTTTTGTGCGTGAAAGTTATATATACCACTCACCACAAACTTTAACGCATATATCCAGTCACCTTTTAAATTGTGAAATAAAACAAGCAATTTATTTTTTTAATATAATATTCTCTATATTCTTAATTCTTTTTATTCAATTTTTTTTGTTGTTCTTGTTATTATTTGTAATTTTTTTTTAATTTTACTTTTGACTTGTAAGTTTCATGTATCATTTTTTTTAATTATTCTTATTTTTTTGTTTGTTACTTTTACTTTCTTTTCTATATATTTGTTTATAATAATTTAAGAATTTCATCATTTCATCTAAATATTTCAGTTAATAATACAATATAATAATAATCGTTCATTAATAATAATTTATAATAATAATTTATTAACCATGTTTTATTTTATGTTTTCTTTTTCGCTTTGTTTTTTATTATTTAAGGATTTTGTTTTATTATTATGATTTGTTGTTATTGTATTTACTTAAACATTTTGGGGTTTTTTTATGAGTTTTTTTATAATAATAAATATTAGTTTTTATAATAAATGGATGTTACTGTTTTCTCTTCATTAATTTAAAAGTCTGGATTATATATGAATATGAATAAATTGTTAGGTTTGCTAATAGTAAAAGAAATTATATTATTTATTTTAAAGTTAAATTTAAAATATTTTTATTAAGATAAAACTTTAAAAATAATAACAAGCTTTAGATGGTTTAAATAATTAAGCTGAAAATTATTTATGTTTTAAAATTCAGTTGCAGTTTTAGAAATTCTTTTTTAAAACTATAATTTAAGAAAAGTTTCATTTCAGTTTCTTTAAATTTATAGCTTGACATATGAAATTATAAATAGAGAGTTTTAACAAACCCTGACTTTATTACAGAGTTGTATTTCTTTAGTATTTTGCAGAGTATTTATGTCAGGGTTTGCAATGCAAAACTTAAATTTTCAGTTTTATTACGTATTTAATGGCGTTTTTTTATAATAATTATAATATTTTATGTTTTTATTACTTAATTATGTTTCTAATGCATATAATTGTGCGTAATTTATTATTTTTTTTATAAATTTCTATTAATACTTTATGTATTTCTTTGTAAATTAAATATGTTTTAACTTTGTTTTTTTTATTTCAAATAAAATGCCTGAAGTTCCTTTAGTAATTTAATTGTTAATTTTTCAATTAAAATTTTCTTTTGTTTTGCAAATAAAATTAACAAACAAAAAACGTGTTGTTTTATATTAAATGCATATATAATATTTTTTTATTTAGGAACTTCTTTAAAATAAAATTGTTTTTCTTTCACTGTATTTTTAACTATTTATGTATGTTGTTTTTTTTTAACTATTTATTAACAAAATTAAGATTTTTCTTTAAATATCAATAAAATATAATTATTTTAAGAAAATAAATATGAAGAGAAGGCAGTTATTAGTTGTAGTATTTATAAATTTTGTCAAATTTGCAAAAATCCCAGAATTCTTTAAAAACAAAACAAGTAAATTTTCTCAAAATCATTCACCCTTTTTAATAATATTTACAAAACTTTTCCAGGGTAAAAGTTTTAAAAAGTAAAACTACCATTTTTCCAAAAAGTTATTTTAAAATCTCTTTCTATTTGACAGTTCAAATTTGACAAATATATTTATTTTTCTTTAAAATTTTCAATTTCTTTTCATGTTTTTCTTTTTTCTAAATTTGCATTTCGAGTTATAACTCTCTTAATTCTTTGCACAAGCCTAAGTAAGTTTTTAAAAAATTATTATTATTTATTTATTTTATTTGTGTTAAATATATTTGAGAAAATTGTAAGAAATCATTTTGTTTAATTTGCAATATCTGTTTAAAAATATTTGAATATAGTTTGTATTATCCTTTAATGTATATTATATATTTTAACTAAAAATATATAAATTATTTATATTTTTTTTTAATGATATTTCTTTTGTTTGCTTTTTTTCCTTTTAAACTTTTCTGTCTGTAGTTTTTTGTTTTTTTTTCTTAATATTTTACATTATTTCCTTGTGTTATTTGTTTAAAAATGTGTTTAATATTTTTCTTTTACATTTTGTCTTCTTTTTGTGTTTATTTTTTTAAAAATTTTTAACATATTTTTCTTTAAATATTATTATGTTTTTTTATAGCTCAGTCTTTTTACTAATGTTTTTTTTTGCATTTTTTTAAATCTACCTTTAATTAAGTTTTGTATATATTCTTTTACCGATTTACAAAATAAAAAATATTGTTAGCAATTGCTTTTTTTCTACTTAAAAAAACACAATCTTTTTAAAGTTGCTTTTCGTATAGAGTTTTTGTTACAGTGTAGAAAGTGGTTTACATAGAGAGTTAGAGTCTGTTAAAGCGAACAAAAATGGCGAAAATTATAAAAAACCCAAGTGTCGGAAAAAAGCTGCAGATTATGTTTCACAATAGATTTTAAATATTTAATTTAAAGTATTACAGCGACATTTCCCAAATTTAGGATTTCGGAAGGCATTACGCCTTTGGCTTAGATACTAACCTGGCAGCCCCAATAAGTTGTGCTCTGCCAAATATGCATGACTAGACACAAAGCATTGGATCAGTTATCGGTTATGTCAGAAAAGAGGTAGAACTGAACTAAAACTAAACTAAAACTGAACTAGAATTCAATCAGAACTGCATTAGAACTGAATAAGAAATGAAGTAGAACTGAACTAGAACTGAATTAGAACTGAACAAGAACAGAACTAGAATTGAACTAGAACTGAACTAGAACTGAACTAGAACTGAACTAGAACTGAACTAGAACTGAACTAGAACTGAACTAGAACTGAACTAGAACTGAACTAGAACTGAACTAGAACTGAACTAGAACTGAACTAGAACTGAACTAGAACTGAACTAGAACTGAACTAGAACTGAACTAGAACTGAACTAGAACTGAATTAGAACTGAACTAGAACTGAACTAGAACTGAACTAGAACTGAACTAGATTGGAACTAGAACTAAATTAGAATTGAACATTAACTAAATTATTACTGAGCTAGAATTGAACTAGAACTGAATAATGTCATTCCATTATTTCAAGTGGAATTCTTTTTATCATGTTTTAAGCCATATTTTAAACAAAGTTTAATATACCTAATTTTACAGCCCTGCTTTTTAACACACTTAAGAGCTGCCATATGATAAATGTTGAAAAAACTGTTAACATACATAAACATTGTCAATTCAAACAAATCTGCAACCTTTTTTCTATAAAAACGGTCATATAAAAAACAAAGTATTTAACATCAAAAACAGAAAAAAATATTCAGTCCCTAAATGAAAACCATATTTTTTTGTATTTGTTTTTCTTGGTTTGTAATGCCGAAAAATTGACTTTGCTTTTGTTTACTATGAAAAATTGTCTTTGATTTGATGATGCGATTTTGTATGTTTGATGATTGATTTTCATTACATTTTTGTCTTTACGGTATATAAAGTATGGAGCTTTTTATCTGGTATTTAGTTTTTTTTTTATTATTATTACTTATATTAAGGTTTTTATTTATTTAATGTAAAAGAATTAAAGTTTTATTTATTTATTTTTTTGTTAAGTGATAATGTTTTGTTGTTGTTTTTTCCCTTTTTTGTTGTTGTGTCTTTTTGTTTGTGGGTGTTTTATTATTATTTTATATTTAAAAGTTAGATTAGGTTTTTGTTTTTGTTTTTTTATCTTCTTTCTTCTGTTAATAATAAATTTATTATTAAATAAATAACTGCTAAATTATCACTACAATTTTGCAAAAAAAATGTTTTAGATTTTGTTAAATCTTTTTTATGATGTTTTGAAATAACGTTACTACAAGTTTTTGTTTTAAATTTATTTTTAAAGGTTTCAATGTGAAATATGATTTTTTAGGAGTTTTTTTATACAAGTGTTTTTATTTAATTATAAATATTTTTTTTTGGAAGTATGTTGGATGTTATAAACAACAATATCTGTTATCGTTTTTTTATGTTTGTTTCTTTGTTAATTTACGTATAGTATAGAAAAAGTTTTGAATTTTAAAAAAATATTTTTGTTTTTAAATAAAATAAAAATCCAGTGTTGTTTTTGGTGATTTTTGAAAAATTTCAAATAATATTTATTTACAAATTTGTTGTTTGTTTTATTTAGTTTTTAATTTTTATTGTTATATTTTTTTATATATAATTTTTTAATAAATTGTAAAATCTTAACATAACTACATAATTCAATTACTTTATAATTTGTTTTATAATTAAGAAGTTTTTCTTTTTTCTCATTTCATTCATTGTTAATAATATGTTTTTTACTTAATGTTCAATCAGCTGTTTTTATTTTTTTTTAATATTATTTAAATGCTCTACTAACAATTTTTGCTTTTGGTTTTGAAACTTTATTTTTTTATTATTTTTTATCTTATTTAACTTATTTTTATTTATATTTTATAATAATTTGTTAAAACTCTAAAGCGATTAATGATTTTTTTCTTCTTGTTGTTTTTATTCCTTTAAGTAATTTTCAGTTTTCTTTTATTTTTTTTTCATATTTTTTTGTAAACTAATTTTAATGCATAAAATCTATTTATTTTATTTAAATAACTAATGCTAATTAATGTTTGTTATTTTTTTTATATAATTTTTATGTTTTTTTTTTAATTTATTTGTTTAAGAAGCACTTGAATATATATCGTGTTTAATGAAAAAAGTTGTTTTTTTTTATATGTATGTATATAATTTTGGGAGATTTTTTTTTTAAGTTATAAATATATATATTTTTAAATGTTTATAAATATTTAATTGAAAAAATGTTTAGAAAAATATAAAAAAAAAATTATAAAATATTAAAAAATATAACAATAAAACAACAAATTCGTGTTACCTATTCAGAAATTAAACACAAATCAGAATCTGGAATAGACAACGGATTAGTATGACTAATCTAGTTAATATACCAGTCTCTGAACTAGTTTATAGGCTAGTCTATTGTTTAGTCTACCATCTAGTCTATAGACAAGTTTACGAATTAGTCTATTAACTAGGCTATAACGTAGTTTATTAACTTATCTTTGGACTAGTCTATATAGTTTATTGATTTGTTTGCAGATTAGTCTACTGCTTAGTCTCTGAACTAATCTTCTAACACTATGTTTATGGATTAGTATGTTGACTTGACTTTTCACTAAACGATGGACTAGTCTATATATGTTTATGGACTAGTTTTTGAATTGGTCTATTGACAAAATAATGGATTAGATTATTGTCTTGTTTATGGTTTATTTCACTGACTAATCAATGAACCCATCTGGTAATTAACCAGTTGATTGACTAGTCTGTGGTCTAGTATGGGCTAAGATCTTGGATTTGTACTAACAAATTAGTTTATTTATTAGTCTAGATTGTTTTATGGAATAGTATATAGACTGACCTCTGGACAAGTTTATGGTCTAGCCTTTGATTAGGATTAGTGTATAGATAAGACTATGGACTATGATATAAACTAATCCAAAGAATTGTTTTTAGTCTTATCTTTATCAGTATATTAAGAAATCTGTGGGGTAGTCTATTTAAACGTCTATTAACTAATATAGTCCATATTCGAGTCTATTGTCTAGTGACTAGACTCTAGTCCATAAACTAGTATATTTTCTCTTATTAGGACTAGCCTATGAAGTTTTCCTTTGATGAATCAATGAATTGGTCTACAAACTCATTGACTTAAGGTACCGGTATGATCTTTAGAAATTAGAATGCATAATCTACCACTGTACTAGAATACAGAGTTTTAGGTTGAAATAAGTTCCACTGAGATCGAACAGGGCATACTGTAGGGTTACAGGAGAATCTGAAAAGGTTTTATAGATTAAAGTTAGGGTTTTAATCAGCTATCGAAGGTTACACTTCTTTAGAGATCTGTTTTAAATTCATGTTAAATATCTTGAGTCTTACACTAATACGGTTCTTTCTACTTTTCCGTTATACTCAACACCACTACTATGGAAGGGTATTATGCGTTTGTTCTCAAGTTTGTTACACATAAACATATTGACTCATCTTAAAGTATTAGAATCACTTTCTAAGTCGATTAAACTATGTCCGTCCCTCTGTCTGTGAGTCCATCAAAACTTTGTGCACACGCTGCAGGAGTAAATTTTCATTATAATTTGATGAAACTTATCACATTGAACGAAACCTATAGAAAATGATTAAAATCGGTTCATTTCTTTCGTTTAGCCCCATAAAATCTGACTCGGCAAATCTTAGTTTTATATAAGTTTAAATTATACTACCGATACATAAGTAACTTTTGGCAATGCCCGACTTTACATTCTTATATGATGCAATTATTTGTCATTAATCCTCTTATTCTTCATTCCATCCCCAATAACGAATTGTATTGAAAGAGTGTCATCTCTAATTTTTATCGCTTATTTATCATAATCAGCTGTTTGTTATCATTTGTTGGAAGAAAAACATTATGTGAATGAACTGTCAAAACGAATTAAGAATGTGTCGTCGAAATGGGTTAAAATGGCCTTCACACGATCACTATTTCTGCACGTAAGCTGAAATGAAATTCCATTCGTATGACATAAAAGAAAATGAAAATCGGTCGTATGATTTATATTTTTTTGTTTTTACACGATCGGTATAAAACAATAACAATATATGATTAAAACAGCTGTGTTAATGTAAAAATACATCCCTGACTTTCAATTTTTTATAAATGTGTGTTGTTTTATTACTTATTGTGTTTCAACGATCCCATTAGTTCTCTTTCACACAGATTATATTACATGTTTGACCTGGTCCACACTAGGAAACTTTTGTTGAGAAACTTTTTCTTAATTCTCTTTTGAAGTTTCCTTAATGTCCACAAATAGAAACTTTTTTTCAGAAACTACGTGTTAATTGCATTGATTTTTTATTGTACGAATGAGAAGAATAACAAATCAAAACAAGTTTCCGAGAACGGGAAACTGCGTACCGCGAGAGAGATGAATGATATTCTTTCTCTCTCACGCAAAATCAAAAGTTTCCCAAGAAAAGTTTGCTAGTGTGGACCGGCAGTTAAGGGGGCAATTGGCTATTGTAATTAAGCAGCCTAATTGTTCGTGTGAACTTGTTATTTCAGTCACATATTTGTATAATAATACTTTTTTATACAGCCTTGCATATAGAGTGTAACAGATCGGTTTAAATTTTTACCCCTATATTTTAAATGCTTAATAAAGTTATTGATGGTTTATTGTAGCAATTTTGTATGGAATCACCTAAAACAAAGTGATAAATATATTTATGAATACAAGGCTTAATAGTTTGTTAGCTGCTCCGTCGCCAACTTTTTCCACTCATATGTATTAAAATAGTTAAAAGTTATTTTAGATTTTCATAGAAATAACTGTTATAACGACCATTTTCTGTTATACAGACAGATTTCTATATAACAGACAAAAATTTTTCAATTATTAGGGAAATTTCTAGAGAAAAAGTTAAATTGAGCTGAAAATTTAGACGCAACCGGAATTTTCTATAACAAGCAGATGCCGCAACCAAAAATGTTTACGCCGCCGATTGTTTCGCATTAACTCGCCGCTCTGGAGTGTACAGGAGATAAACAAAATAATTTGCAATTAAAAATAAAAAAGTTTATTAAAACAAATTTATATAAAAAAATTATAAATCAAAATGTAATTTTTCAGTTTATTTTAAAAGTTTAAAAATTTGTTCTTTGGCAGTTTTAAAATAAATCTATAAAGTAATTAAGAAATTAATTAATTGAAAAAAACTTAATTATTTTAAAAAATAATTAATATGACTTTAGATATTTCTACGCTTTAAGTTAATTTCACTTTTTTTTTAAACTTTAAATTAGCAATTCTACATGATGAGTATTATTTTTATTTATTTTTTTTTCAATTTATTTTCTAAACTAAACTTTATACAAATGTATTTTGTATTATCCTTGACCTATTTATTTGTTTTTAAATTTTGTGTGTTTTTTTGTTTAAATTTTTTTTGTTTTAAATAAAGTATATGTGCTTGTTCTATGTATACTTATGGATTTATTTTATTATTATTATTATTTATAATAATAATATTATAAAGTGTTAAATTTTCATCACTTGCTTTTTGTTTTTATTTTTTCAATATTTATAATATAAAGTAAACCGATTTTTTTGTTGCTTTATTTGTTTATTTAATATTTTTACAATTTTAGTTTTTGTTTTATAAAAGTTTTTTGTAAAATGAAAATTTTAAGACTATCGGTTTTTTTGTTTAAAAACAAATCATTGTTTTTTTTAATATTTATATTCTTAATAAATATATATTACAGAGTTTTGTTTTTTTTTTATTTATTTACAATTTGTTTTTATAACAAGTATTTTTTTTTTGGTAGTGTAAAAATAATTTTTTATTTATTTTTTATATTATATAGTATAAAAACAGAAACAAAGCTACATAATTTAGTTGTAAGAGTGCATTAGAAAATTTTAATTAATTTTTTTTGTTGTATCTACTTTTTAGCTTATTATTTTATTTTTATTTTTTTTTATTATTAATATTTATAAAAATTTGTACCAAATCACATTTGATTTTTTGCAATAAAAAATCATTAAAAATATAATGTTTAACGAATTTTAACAAAAAAATATTAAATAAATTTAAGAAAAGCATTTTTTAACAAACGGGATTTTTCGTTTAACCTTTTCAGAAACGTTTTAAAACTTTAAACAGATTAAGTACATTTATATAATAAACTAATGCATAGACTAGTTATGAACTAATATAAAGAAAATTCGACCAGTTAACAGATTTATAGAAAAAAAACTAGTCCAAAGTTTAATTAATAAATCCATCAATAAGGCGAATCTAAAGACCAGTCATTCAATGGATAATTTCAGATTACATAGAACTGTTTATTTACTAATCTAAAAACAATAGGCTGGTCCATAAACCAAGCAATAAACTGGGTATTAGAACAGTAAGTAAATTATCGATCGGACTAGCTGATAAAGAAAGCAAAATAATAATTAAATAATAAATAGACTAGTCCACAGATCATTCAATAGTCTAATTCACTAACCACTTAAAAAAACCCATAATCAATGAACTAGCCCGAAAACTACTTAATAAGATGGTCAGCAGACAATTTAATAATAAACTTTTTAAATAGGAATTAGTGGACAAGTCTATAAACTCGTCCATAAACTATGAAATAAACTGGACACTAGAACAGTAAATAATGTATCGATGGGAATAGCTGAAAATGTAAAAAATCAATTAATTAGTCAATCTACTAGTCCATACATTGTTCAATAGACTAATACATACACCACTTAACAGAAAAAACTAAGTGGACTAGCCCGCTGACTACTCAATGGAATTGTCAGCAGACATGTTAATAAACGCTTTGGCTAGTAGTCAATGAACTACTTAAAATTAGTAGACAAGTCCATTGTCTAGTTAATACACTAGTCCACAGATCTGTTAATAGTATAGTCCATAGACCAATTAACAGAATAGTTTATAGGCAATCAAACTAGTCAATGGTCAACCGAAAGGATCAGGGATTATCAAGACACAAACCACTAATAAATGGTAAGTAGACTAGTCGATCGACAAGTCAAAACTATAGTTACTACACTAGTCGATGGACTAGTCAAAACTATACTAATTCGACTAGTTCATAGTTCGGTTAGTAGACTGCTCTTTAAACCAGTTTACAGAATAGTCCACAATTAATGGATTAGTTAACAGACAAAATTAGAATGGACCAGAATAGTTTAAAAATAATAGACAAATAGACTTAACAAAAGTATAGTCAGTGGACTAGTTTAAGAATAGTCAATGGACTAGTTAATGGATTAGTCCATAGACTAAGTTATACATTAGTTAATTGAAGAGACCACAATCAATGGAATATCTGAGTCAACAATCTAGTCAATAGATTAGTCAACAGATAATTCAATAGAGTTGTCAGTGGACTAGGTCAAGACCCCTCAATAGAATAGTTAATTCATTGTCATAGTTAGTTCATAGACCTATCAAAAACTTAGTCAATAGACCAGTTCAAAGGAATAGTTCATAGGTAATTAATTAGTCCAAAGATTATTCAATAGACCAGTCAACAGACAAATCAGTAAACCAGTAAATAGACTAGTCGATAAACCAGTCAACAGAATTACAATGGACAAGTCTATAGAATAATCCATAGATCAGTTAATGTAATAGGTCATGCTACCAGTCAACAAACTACTCAATAGACTAACCAAGACTAATTATACTCAATAGAAATGCCAACAAATTTTTAACTAATCAATGGACCAGTTAATGGTATAGTTTTAGTCAATGAACAAGTCAATAGATTAGTCAATAGATAAAGACAATTACCTGGTATATGAACTAGTCAAAAGATCAGTCAATAGACGTCTTCATAAATCGACAGTAAATATATAAAATGATCAAATCCAAAAGACATTTATTATGAAAAACCTCGGATTCTATAAATCTAATATTATAAATTAAAAAATCAGAATAGCCTTAAACTTTCTGATCTGGTTAAATCAATATGTCATGAAATCAAAGACAGGAATGTAAAATTAATGATCATATAATGATCATTAGTTTCTAGCAGATGGGATCATCTATTTAGAGACGAATTAAAATATTTATTTCTCCTACAAATGTATTCAAAAATAGACTGATATAAGGCGAACCTGATCCTCTTTGATCCTGTATACTTTTATTCATAAAATAATTTGTTTTTTGTTAAATAAAAAAGTGCTTTTTTAAATTTTGTGTTTTATTACTTTTCGAGTTTTTATTTGTAAAAAAATTTTTGTTCCATTTCGCAAAAAAAATCCCGTTTTTCTTCGAAATAAAAAAATGGGATAAATAATACAATAAGTGAATGTAGGTGAGTGTGTATGTGTATGTATAATAAAATAGCGCGAAATTAAAGTATAAAAAGCGTTTTTCTTAATTTTTAATCATAATTAATAATTTTATGTTTTTCTTTTTTTTTTGTTTGTTAAGTATGGCACATAATTTATTTATTATATAAAATAATTGCAATATCATCAATTCACGTTTTGTTTAATAACATTATTTTCTTTGTTATTAACAATAAAAAAAACTAAACAAGTATACAGGTTACGCATGTTGGAGAAAACAATAAATTTAAAAAAAAACTACTTAAATATTAGATTTTTATGTATAAAATAAGCAATAATAAATAAATTATAGAAATAATTCTATAAATAAATAATTTCGAGTATTATAAAAAAGATAATTATATGTTATGCTGATAAAAATAACAACAAATTTAAGTTAGTAAATAAATTTAAATATCATTTTAAAAGATTTTCTTTTAGAGGCATGATCGGAGAAAATTAGATTTTGTAGCAAATAGCAAAAAAAAGTAGCGCTAAAGTGTAATTTAGGGATAAAGGGTTTGACAAGATCAAAATTATTAAGTAGAACATAATGTATAACAGATAAACTAGAACTGAAATAGAAGCGAACTAAAAAAATACTAGACTAGAATACTAGAACAGAACTAGAATAGATATAGAACTGAACGAAAACTTGAACAGAAATAGATCTAGATTTAGAACTGAACTAAATCTAGAACAGAACTATAACAGAACTAAACAGAACTAGAACAGAACTAGAACAGAACTAGAACAGAACTAGAACAGAACTAGAACAGAACTAGAACAGAACTAGAACAGAACTAGAACAGAACTAGAACAGAACTAGAACAGAACTAGAACAGAACTAGAACAGAACTAGAACAGAACTAGAACAAAACTAGAACGAGAACAGAACTAGAACAGAACTAGAACAGAACTAGAACAGAACTAGAACAGAACTAGAACAGAACTAGAACAGAACTAGAACAGAACTAGAACAGAACTAGAACAGAACTAGAACAGAACTAGAACAGAACTAGAACAGAACTAGAACAGAACTAGAACAGAACTAGAACAGAACTAGAACAGAACTAGAACTGAACTGGAACTGAACTAGAACTGAACTAGAACTGAACTAGAACTGAACTAGAACTGAACTAGAACTGAACTAGAACTGAACTAGAACTGAACTAGAACTGAACTAGAACTGAACTAGAACAGAACTAGAACAGAACTAGAACAGAACTAGAACAGAACTAGAACAGAACTAGAACAGAACTTGAACAGAACTAGAACAGAACTAGAACAGAACTAGAACAGAACTAGAACAGAACTAGAACAGAACTAGAACAGAACTAGAACAGACCTAGAACAGAACTAGAACAGAACTAGAACAGAACTAGAACAGAAGTAGAACAGAACTAGAGCAGAACTAGAACAGAACTAGAACAGAACTAGAACAGAACTAGAACAGAACTAGAACAAAACTAGAACGAGAACAGAACTAGAACTAGAACAGAAATAGAACAGAACTAGAACAGAACTAGAACAGAAATAGAACAGAACTAGAACAGAACTAGAACAGAACTAGAACAGAACTAGAACAGAACTAGAACAGAACTAGAACAGAACTAGAACTGAACTAGAACTGAACTAGAACTGAACTAGAACTGAACTAGAACTGAACTAGAACTGAACTAGAACTGAACTAGAACTGAACTAGAACTGAACTAGAACTGAACTAGAACTGAACTAGAACTGAACTAGAACTGAACTAGAACTGAACTAGAACTGAACTAGAACTGAACTAGAACTGAACTAGAACTGAACTAGAACTGAACTAGATCTGAACTAGAACTGAACTAGAACTGAACTAGAACTGAACTAGAACTGAACTAGAACTGAACTAGAACTGAACTAGAACTGAACTAGAACTGAACTAGAACTGAACTAGAACTGAACTAAACTGAACTAGAACTGAACTAGAACTGAACTAGAACTGAACTAGAACTGAACTAGAACTGAACTAGAACTGAACTAGAACTGAACAAGAACTGAACTAGAACTGAACTAGACTGAAACTAGAACTGAACTAGAACTGAACTAGAACTGAACTAGAACTGAACTAGAACTGAACTAGAACTGAACTAGAACTGAACTAGAACTGAACTAGAACTGAACTAGAACTGAACTAGAACTGAACTAGAACTGAACTAGAACAGAAGTAGAACAGAACTAGAGCTGAACTAGAACTGAACTAGAACTGAACTAGAACAGAACTAGAACAGAACTAGAACAGAACTAGAACAGAACTAGAACAGAACTAGAACAGAACTAGAACAGAACTAGAACAGAACTAGAACAAAACTAGAACGAGAACAGAACTAGAACAGAACTAGAACAGAACTAGAACAGAACTAGAACTGAACTAGAACTGAACTAGAACTGAACTAGAACTGAACTAGAACTGAACTAAAACTGAACTAGAACTGAACTAGAACTGAACTAGAACTGAACTAGAACTGAACTAGAACTGAACTAAAACTGAACTAGAACTGAACTAGAACTGAACTAGAACTAGAACTGAACTAGAACTGAACTAGAACTGAACTAGAACTGAACTAGAACTAGAACTGAACTAGAACTGAACTAGAACTGAACTGAACTAGAACTGAACTAGAACTAGAACTAGAACTGAACTAGAACTGAACTAGAACTGAACTAGAACTGAACTAGAACTGAACTAGAACTGAACTAGAACTGAACTAGAACTGAACTAGAACTGAACTAGAACTGAACTAGAACTGAACTAGAACTGAACTAGAACTGAACTAGAACTGAACTAGAACTGAACTAGAACTGAACTAGAACTGAACTAGAACTGAACTAGAACTGAACTAGAACTGAACTAGAACTAAACTAGAACTGAACTAGAACTGAAATAGTACTGAACTAGAACTGAACTAGAACTGAACTAGAACTGAACTAGAACTGAAATAGTACTGAACTAGAACTGAACTAGAACTGAGCTAGAACTGAACTAAAACTGAAATAGAACTCAACTAAGACTGAAGTAGAACTGAACTAGATCTGAATTAGAAGTAAACTAGAACTGAACTTTAACAAAGACTAAATTAGAACTGAACTAAGACTGAAGTAGAACTGAACTAGATCTGAATTAGAAGTAAATTAGAACTGAACTAGAACAAAGACTAAATTAGAACTGCACTGGAACTGAACTAGAACTGAACTTGTAATCTAGCTACGTCTAGAATATAGACTAACAGAACACTACAATTTATTATTCGATTGCGGAAAATACATTTGTTTAACTAAGTTGTATTGTTTTTGGATATTTATAAATGTTTAATAAAAAATATTAAGAAATGTTTATTAAACATAATCAATAACATTACTAATTTTTCAAAAATAATTGTTAAATGTGGTTGGATGATTTTTTGTTTAAAAGTGTTTTTTTTTTATAAATTTTAAGTATTTTTTTGTTGTTTTGGTTTGTAAAAAAAAACGCGGCTAAAACTACAGCTACTATTTTATAATTTATAAGACTTTTGACTACCTTTCTTATTAAATATGAGTTGGTTTTTTTTAAAGGGAATTTGTTTAAATATTATTATATTATAAATGTATAAATAGTTTATATATATAAAGTAAAATATACAAGTTTTTGTTTTTAATTACAAAGTTTTTTTTTAGCATTAACAATTTGTTTGTTTGGTTTTAAATATTATATAATAATTAATATTAGTTATAATTTAGGCTTAAGTAGTAGGTTTTTTTGTTGTTGTTTGTTTAATGTGTTAATATTTTAATAACTTTCTTTTTATATTAAATTTGCTTAGCAATATATCATTTTTACAAAGTTTCTTATTTTGTTTAAATTAATTGTTTAAGCATATATTAATATTTGTTGTCTTATTATTGATTTTAAAGTTTAAATACTTTTTTCTTTTGCTTGTCTTTTTTATGATTTTATTAATAATATTCCTTAGAATATTGTTTTTAAAATTTTCCTCTTTTTTTGTTGTTGGGGGGTTGTTGTTGTTGTTGGGTGTAAGTTTATCTAAATTTGTTTGGTTTTTTTTTTCTTTTCAAATATTTTCTAAACTGTATATAATAATAATAATAATTGCATAAAATAAATTATTACTAAAAATGCGTTTGTTTTTTTTTTATTATTTTGTATTATTTTTATTTTTTTGTTAAAGAAATTCTAAATTTCAAGACATTTTTAGTAAAGTATTTCTATGCTTTAAATACTCCTTTAGTCTAGTCTATGTCTTTAGACATAGACTGTGCTATTTTGTATGTTTTGCTTAATTTCTTTTAAAGTTTATAGTTTTTAATAACAAATTTTCCTTTTTTTATTCAATGTTCTTTATCGCCTTTATTTTATTATTATTTTTTTTATAATTGTTAAAAAAAAAGTGTTTTACAATTTGTTTATATTGTAGTAAGTAGATTTTGTTGTTGTTGTTGTATAATAATATTATTATTTTGTATTTACAATTGTAAATCCCTAACATTATTTATGCTTAAATTTTAATTATATTTTTATTTCATTTTTCCTATTTAAATATTACGTGATTTTTTTTTGGTTTATTGGCCTGGGTGAGCGATAGAATTTGTTGTAGTTTTTGTTGTCTATTTTTTTAGTTATTTTTCGTTTATGATTGAGTTATAAGCTGCTTATAAAAAATTTTATTAAAATTTTCTAAAAACAATTAATTAAAAAAATTCCTCTTTAAAAGCATACAGTTTGAAAAGCATTGTTGGATTTATTAAGGATTAGTAATATACAATTAGTGTAAATTTAAAAATTAACATTAAATGTTTGAAAATTTCAAAAACAAAATGTTTCCAGATATACTATATTAAAGGAATTTTGAAAATTTTAACATTAGGTTTTCGAGATATCTGATGAAATTTGAAAAACACTAGAACAGAACTAGAACAGAAATAGAACTGAACTAGAACAGAAAGAGAACAGAACTAGAACAGAACTAGAACAGAACTAGAACAGAACTAGAACAGAACTAGAACAGAACTAGAACAGAACTAGAACAGAACTAGAACAGAACTAGAACAGAACTAGAACAGAACTAGAACAGAACTAGAACAGAACTAGAACAGAACTAGAACAGAACTAGAACAGAAGTAGAACAGAACTAGAACAGAACTAGAACTGAACTAGAACAGAACTAGAACAGAACTAGAACAGAACTAGAACTGAACTAGAACAGAAAAAGAACAGAACTAGAACAGAACTAGAACAGAACTAGAACAGAACTAGAACAGAACTAGAACAGAACTAGAACTGAACTAGAACTGAACTAGAACTGAACTAGAACTGAACTAGAACTGAACTAGAACTGAACTAGAACTGAACTAGAACTGAACTAGAACTGAACTAGAACTAGAACTGAACTAGAATTGAACTAGAACTGAACTAGAACTGAACTAGAACTGAACTAGAACTGAACTAGAACTGAACTAGAACTGAACTAGAACTGAACTAGAACTGAACTAGAACTAACTAGAACTGAACTAGAACTGAACTAGAACTGAACTAGAACTGAACTAGAACTGAACTAGAACTGAACTAGAACTGAACTAGAACTAAACTAAAACCGAACTAGAACCGAACTAGAACTGAACTAGAACTGAAATAGAACTGTACTAGAACTGAACTAGAACTGAACTAGAACTGAACTAGAACTGAACTAGAACTGAACTTGAACTGAACTAGAACTAAACTAGAACTGAACTAGAACTGAACTAGAACTGAACTAGAACTGAACTAGAACTGAACTAGAACTGAACTAGAACTGAACTAGAACTGAACTAGAACTGAACTAGAACTGAACTAGAACTGAACTAGAACTGAACTAGAACTGAACTAGAACAGAACTAGAACTGAATTAGAACTGAACTAGAATATATATAGAAAAATGGTTATGAAGTAATTCTGAGTTCGGATTAAGAAGCTCAATCCTTAAAGAAAAATCTTCACATGTAAATATTTTTAAAATTTTGTCGCAAATTTATTATAAAAGTAGACTTTTTATTAAATTGTTAAAATAGTCGACTTTTTAAGAATTTTAAAGTTCTTCTAAAATTTTTAATACAAAAAGTAAAAAAATTTCGAAAAATTAACATTTTGTTAAAATCTAATTTTAGAGTTTGTATTTTTTAATCTAAAAAGAAAAACTTGAAAAGTTTATCAAATTATAATGAGTATCGAAACTTTTCACCAGATACTTTGGAGGATCTATTCTAAAAATATACTTTTTAATTTTTAGAATAAATGCAATATTAAAGTTTAAATTATTAAGAAATTTGATTAAAGTTTAGCTATTTAGAAGCCAATGGGGTTAAAAATTAAGCAATAATTAGATTCAGAAATAGGTATCGCTCCATATGAAGTAGAAAATCTGAATACTGCAAAGATCCGGTAGTTTAATTTCGGAAACAATTTTTAAAGGAATTTAAAATTGTAAAGCCCTCCAATGCTTTTCAAACCTTCATAACTATTTCGATTTATTTGTATAAAATTTCAGAAACCAAATCAAAAGCAATTCCCGCTTAAACTTTGATTTTGTTTTTTCTTTTTCAAACTCTTTCTTCCCCAATATAAGTATTGTAATATTTATCTATGTGTATATCTCATTTTTTTAGTAAAACTTTACTAAATAAATATCTTAAAAGTTAAAATTTTTCTTTAGAATAACGATGTATATCTCACACTTATACCCAGATGTTGTCAATAAATATCATTTTCATCCCAATCTACGGACTGCAAGACTAGTTTATCTAATTCCTTTGAATCACCCGAACTACTGTTACGTCGTCGACGTTTACGATGCAAATTCGACCATTTACGATTTAGTTGAACCATTTGTGGGGCCGCAAACATGGCAGCCGCAGCTGCACTTAATTTTGTGGGCGTAATGGCATTGGTGAGTGTACTGCCCAGTGACGAGGATTGAGGCTGTTGTTGTATGGAATTAGAACTAGAATTGCCATTCGAGGAGCTGATATTGAATTGTTCGCGATTGTTGTTGAAAATATATTTGCGGGTGTGTGGGGTGTGATGAGAACGTTGTGCTTTGGGTGCTGTATAGGCAGCTTGATGTTGAGGATAGCGTTGAGAGGACGAATACATGGTATAGGGTTGTGACAACAGTTGTTGCTGCTGCTGTTGTTTACTGTAGGGTGTATCATAGGGTGGTGGCGGTGTTATCATGGCCATAGAAGAGGAGTCCTCTTCAATATCACGTTGCAATTCTAAAGGATGATTATCGGCTAAAGCTTCACGAAAATGCTCCTCCTCTTCCTCAACTTCCTCTTGATCAGGCTGTTGTTGCTGTTGCTGCTGCTGTTGCTGGGTGGCATTAAAATCGAATTCATTTTCAAAGTTATAGTCTGCATTTAAAATATCTAAAGAACAATTAGGATATGAATAGGGTGGCATGTAGAGCACATCATCGTCATCATCATTATCAATATCATGATCATCGTAAAAATCTGGTGAGGATGGCACAAAATGATTCGTTGTTAAGGGATTTACTTGTACAGGTGTGGCAGGAACGGATTTAGCCAACGAGGTTTTATGTTTTCTATGTTTGTTGTTGCTAAAATGTTTTTTTCTTTTTGTAGCTGTTGTTGTCAATGTTGTGGTTATGTCATGTAACGGCTTTTGTTTTTGTTGTTGTCTATGGTTTTTAGTTGTTGTAATATTAGAAATAGTAGTTGTAGCAGTTCCATTTGTTGTTGTTATTTTATTATTGGCAGTGTTTGCTTTCTGTTTCGGCTTATGCGTTGATTGTGTTGTTGCTGTTGTTGTTGTTGTTTTATCGATTTCATCTATTAAAGTTGTTGTAGTTGTTGCTGCTGCTGTTGTTGTTTGATTTTTGATTAATGGCATCGATTTGGTATTTGTGATCAATCAATCACGATATATATAACTACAATTCTTAGGGCTCTCTTGCGGACTTGGACTGCTGGATGGTGGTGCTGGACTAGAACTACTATTTGACATAACAGGCGATGAGGCCGAACTGGAGTGTTGTGGACTATTGGAACGGTGTTGAGTTACTGTAATATAGTGAAAAGTATTTGTTTGTATTTGTTTGTTAATTAAGTTGTTTTTTTAAGGTTAGTTTTTGTTTTTTAGACTAATAGACAAGTTGTTAGTTTGCTTAAGTATAGTTTAGTTAGTTTAGATTAGAGAGTTTAGTAGTTAACTGAGAGTTAATGTTAATAATAAAGTTTAACAAATAAATAATTTCTAACGATTTCGAATTGTTAGTTTTTTCCAATAGAAGGATTATATAGAAGGGTTTGTAAAGAATAAAGTGCAGAAAATTTTGAAATAATTTTATACAGTTAGACCTTCCACTTTAGACTTCCACTTTATTGTGTCAAGAATAACACATTTAGTTCAAAATAAATACATTATCATAACAAGGATCTTGTGCATCTATTATATAGCCAACAAGGTCTACTCAATCACAGCAATTTGTACAGATTTGGATATCGTATTTGATAGAGAATTTCACCCTGTTTACCTCTCTTCTTAAGGCTGAAACTCACACATATTCATGAAAACAACGATAACAAAATAAGTCATCAACTTTCATTACAATCATGGATCCATTTGTATATATTTCGACCCCGACACTTAGAATAAATCATTTGTTTATAGGGAGAGAGGATAGCGAGAGCAACATTCTTTGTTTCCCAAAAGAGATGACACTTTACATATAATAGCTGATAGTGATGAACCTCATTCGATAAATATCCAAAGAAGTAAGGGACAACGGTTGATGAGCTTAAGTGGTAAATTGTTTCTATAAAGTTGCAATTGTTTTTAAGTGTTGTTTTCCCAAGACATGTCTTTGAATCAGATTATCTGTCAAAAAGTATGAAAAGTTCAAATTTCATGCTTCTTAAGAAAGAGAACAAGTTTAGTTCTCTCCATTATTGAATTTAAGTAAGTACTCTATCTGTTGTCTATAGTTAGGAGATAGTAATAAGGTTAAGTTTGGATCTTGATTCGCCATTCTTTATTTCGTGGCATTGTAACTGCAAAGTAACTTCTATAAACTCGTTTTCACTAGAATCTCGTCAAATTACTCTTTTTCGCAAGAACACCAAGGCCCTGTAAGTACGACAAGAGTTTCCACCGAACATATCGTTAAACTCAACTCAGGTGGTCTAATGAGATCACTTGTCACATCTTCAGGTACATCTGGTCTCTATATAATAACTCTAGGTCAAACTTTTCGAGGTCAAAGTTTCCGAGATGAGTAAAAGATAAAATAGGTACATTTGGTCTCTATATAATAACTCTAGGTCAAACTTTTCGATAAGTTTCCGAGATGAGTAAAAGATAAAATAACAGAGACTGAGTCTCGCCTTCAACGATTATTGTAGAAATTGTCATAATGATGAGTTAGAAGTAACGATATCTCTTCTTACGTCCAGCAATAACTTTCTTTTCAAATATATCTGGTTTAGGTTTAAAGTATATCCTAAACTTCATCAATAATCGACTTTGCTAAGGATGCGATGAGTATGAAGCAACTTTTATCGTGACCCCCTGGATATCACCACGACACAAAATATAATTGGACCTATGAGAGTTGTTCCAATAGGGAACATTATTTTGATATATCCTAAACTTCAACAAACATTCTAGTTGGTTCCATTATGGCTGTGACGAGTAGGAAACAACTTATGTTGTAACCATGTGAGTATCACAACGACATCCAATTTATATGGACCCGAGATGGGTGTCTAAATAGGAAACAGTATTTCGAATATTTTTTTTCAAAAATACTAGTTTATTACCTATTCCATAAACTATTTCCGAGGCCACAGTAGACATGCCAATAGTCTAGTCCATAGGCTATTTGTCAATAGACAAGGGGTCTAGTCACACTGGTCCACAAGATAATTTATAAAAAAGCCGATTAATATTTTGGTCCTTTAACTGTCAAAAAGTGTAAGTCGTATTCCTCCCTTTTTACCTCTAAATACGTTTTCACGACAATCGGTACTTCACACTGAGACGACTCGGAATTTAACGAACAAAGACCAAGTGTAAATCGTACTCCTCCCTCCCCTTTTACCTCGAAATACTTTCTCATGACAATCGGTATTTTAAACCGGAACGACTCGGAGTTCAACGAACAAAGACCAAGGATTGTCAACCCAGCTACACCGATTGTGTATACTCTATTCTAAATATTCTTTGTTGAGGGGCTTGGTCTGAGCCTACTTTAAGTGTCTTATTTTTTTGCATGTTGCAACATTTCAAATAATCTCGAAATTTTGAATGAAAATTTTATTTAGTTTTTAAATTTTTTTTTGTAAAATATGCCATTTATACACATATAAAACATGCATGTTGCAACATGCTTTTCAAAAAAAAAAAAAAAAAAACTTCAACATTTAATAAAATAATTATAATTTCGAAAAAAATTAAATCATAAAAATTACACAGTGCACACAGTGGTTTAAATTATTAAAGAATAATATGAAATTTTCTTAAAGAAAAATTCTACAAAATTTGAAAAACTTTTTAAACAACCAAAAACACACTCATATTTTAAAAACGAAATTTTTAGAAATTAAAAAGAATTTTATTAATAATTTTTTTTCAAACAAAAAACAAGTGTTAAGTGAGTAGAATTATTGAAAATTTTTGAGAAAATAAAAAATGTAAAACTGGACTTACCAATACCATGACGGGGCGGCTGCCTTCTTAAACGGCCAAGACTTCGATTACGTGTATTTGTGTTAACAGCCTGAATTGTGAATTTGATTTGATTTTTTTGTTTCGGGTGGTATTTGATATTTTTGATTTGATTTGATTTTTTTTTTTGGTTGATAAAAAATAAAAATAAAATAATTTGTATTTGTAACATAATAATTTGTAGTGGTGTTTTTTTGTTTAAATTTGGAATATAATTTTTTTTTAAAGACATTACTTTTTTTGGGGGGTTAAATTGTTATTTATGAAAATGCAAATGATTTGAAGAAAAGTGATGAAAAATTAAAAAGAAACTTAGAAATATATATATATTTTGCTTGATTTAAATGGGGTTTTGCTAATGTTGCAGACAACATGCTGGGTGTTTTAGGGCAGAGTTGGGGGATTTGTTTTGAATTGCTATGATACTAGTGTTAATAAACTAAATTTAATATTGTGATAGTTTTTTTTTTAATTTCAATAGTTTACTACACAGATATTCAGCACATAAGTTAACGGATCAGTCTAGAGATGTTCCATAGACTAGCTAATAGAGTACTCAACTGACTATTTAATAGACTAGTCTATGAGCTAATCAATAGACCTAGCCATGGGCTATTACATAAACTACTAATCTGATTAGTCAATAGATAAGTCTGTCAATGGAAAAGTAATTATAATCCATTGGTTAGGTAATATACTAGGCAACAGACTAGTCAAGAGTTTAGTTTATAGACTATACAATCGAATAATCCATATACTAGAGTATAGCCAACAAATATAGACAAGTCGGCCAGTCCATAGGTTTTCAATAGACTACTCAGCTGATTAGTTTATAGACTAGTTCAAGAGCTAGTTAATAGACAGGACCATTTGCAAGAAAAAAGACTACTAATCTGATTAGTCCATATTCAATAGACAAGTCGACAGACCAGTCCATAGGTTTTCAATAGACCACTCAGCTGATTAGTTAATAGACTAGTCCAAGAGCTAGTTAATAGACCGGACCAATCACAAGTAAGAAGATTACTTATCTGATTAGTTCGAAAACTAGTAGAGTATAGTCCACAAATATTCAATAGGTTTTCAAGAGACCACTCAGTTGATTAGTTAATAGACTAGTCCAAGAGCTAGTTAATAGACTGCAACAATCGCAAGTAAATAGATTACTAATCTGATTATTTCGCAGACTAGTAAACAGACTTAAGAAGAGACTAGTGAATAGTCTAGTCCACACAATAGTCAAAAGATTTATTCATAGGCTAGGTCTTTGATTAGTTAAGAGACTACTTCATAAACTAGGCAACAGACTAGTCAATAGTCTTGTGAATAGACCAGTCAATTTTCTAGACAGTTGTCAACAGATTAATCCATAGTTCATAGGTAACACACTAGTCTAGTCAATAGTCCATTAAAAATTGTACCATACATAAAATATCTAATAAAGTAGTTAAAATACTAGCCTACAGAATAGTCAAATGACTAGTTAATTGTTTAGTCCGTAGCATAGTCAGTAGTATCGTTAATACACTATTTAATAGACTAATTCATGATCTAGTTTTTTCAAAAGACTTTTATATATAACAGTCAATACCCTAGTCCATAGAATAGTTAATAGACCATATACTAGTCAATAGACTTGGCAATAGATTAGTTATAAGTCTAATCCATGAACTATTCTAAACCATATTGAATAGTCAATAGCCTATTAAAATGACTACTTCATAGACAAGTCCATGGACTATCCAATAGACAAGTCCACAAACTAACCAAAAGTCTGAACTATAGACTATTCCACGAAGATTCCGTGGACCATTCAATAGACAAGTCCACAAACTAACCAAAAGTCTGAAATATAGACTATCCAATGAACTATTCCCTTGACCAATTAATATATTGTAGAGTCCATTTACCAGTTAATAGATAAGTACATATACCCATCCATTGGCTAGTGTATAGAATAGAATATGCACTAGTCAATTGACCAGTTCATAGTCAATGAACTAGTTCACAGACCTAGACACACATTCCAGACAATATCTTAATCCATAGACTGATCTAAAGATTAGTCATAAGACTAAAGCCTAGTCATAGACCATATCTTGTAACTTTGTTGTGTTTTAACATTGTAAAACTAATTAGTATTGCAATATTTTAAGTAGCCTTGTAAAGTTGCATATTTTACAGATTTTTTTAAATTCTTTTAATTTGCTTAATGAAATATATAAAAAAATACATTCAGTTTTAAGTAACAATTTGCAACGTTGCTAATGGATAGGCTATATGGTAAATGTTAAATTTTCATATATTTTAATAAAATGTTGCTTTTGCAAAGTAGAAAAAACATTTGCAGTAATAAGTGGTTATTAATGTTAATAGAAAAAAACTTTTGCAATATTGTAAATTTTGTTTTATCATTGCAAATGGTATTGCAACCTTTTGGTCTGAAACATTTTACAACTTTTATTCTTTAGTATTTATATATAGAAAGATGTAAATGTGTCTAAAAACTACAATGCAATAAAAAGTTTAAAAAAATCTTGCTTAAATTATATTGCAAACATTGCAAATACAAGTGAACTTGAGTTCGATATTAGTAATTTTCAGTATTAAGTGCAACTTAAGTTGTAGCCATTGTAAAAAGGCTAGTAATATAGCAAATGAAAAACGTGTTCCATATTAAGAGTAAATAGCCTTGTAGACATTGCAAATAGCCTAGCTGATGAAAGGTGTTAATATATTCTTGTAAAATTTTACATTTGGACTATAACAACACTATTTGCACTTTATAATGAATACCATTAATTGAGTTCATGTTGTAAAACCTAAGTAATGTTTCCTTTTAAGAGCAAGTATACTTGTAGATATTGCAAGTAGATATTTCGTGAGAGTTTTATATATGCAATATGACTATTTGCATTTTATAATATATACTATTTGTGTTTAAGTTGTGAAACATAAGACGTGTTACGTAGACATTGCAAATAGTCTAGCAAATGGAATGAGTTCTTATATTCTTATAAAATTTTACATTTGCAATGCTACAAGAACTTTTAGACTTAATAATGAACAACATTTTTTAGTGGTCAAGTAAAATTTGCTCTATTAAGATCAAATAGACTTGTAGATATTGCAAATATATTGGCAAATTAAAGGTGTTCTTATATTGTTGGAAAATTTTACATTTGTATTATAACAATGCTATTTGCACTTAATAATGAACATTACTTTTTGTTTTAAAGTTGTAAAACATAAGTAGTGTTCCGTATAATAGGCAAAATACTCTTGTAGCTATTGCAAGTAGGCTAGCACTATAGCAAATGAGTGGTGTTCTAATATTTCTGTAAAATTTTATATTTCAAATGGTACAAGAACATTTGCATTTAATGAATTAGACCATTTGTAGTGTTCAAGTCTTGTAGTCATTGCAAATAGGCTCGCAAATGAAAGGAGTTCGAATATTCTTATAAAATTTTACATTTGCAATGCGATAAGAACATTTGCACTTTATAATGAACACCATTATTTATGTTTAAGTTGTAAAACACAAGTAGTATTCCGTTATATGGCTTAAATAGATTTTAAGCCATTGCAAATAAGCTAGCAGTATAGCAAATATTAACTTTTCATATATTATTAAAAATGTTTATATTTGCAATACTACAAGAACATTTGCCTAAGTTTTAAAATGTCTTCCACATTCAGTGCAAATTATCTTCTAGACATTGCAAATAGACTATAGCAAATGTTTAATTTTTACATTTACAATACGACAAGCAAATTTGCACTCTTTACTTTCATATTTAAGTTGTAAAATGTGTTCCATATTAGGTGCAAATTATCTTCTAGAAGTTGCAAATAGACTAGCAATATAGCAAATACTAAATCTTTACATTTACAATACGACAAGCATATTTGCACTTTTTACTTTATTATTAAGCATAAACGGTGTGGTAAACATTGCAAAAGTTCTGGTAAATATAGTAAATGTGCAATTTTTAGATTATTTTCCAAATTAGGACGACCATTAATACTTGATAGTAAAAAACACTATAGATTAGTCTTTTTGGAGAATGTGTTGTAGGGGAAAACAGGACAAGGCTTTCTATAACTAATTTATTAATTATATTACTAACACATTAAACAAAATAAAATGTACTAAACATTCCACTTAAATCTAAAAAAATGAACTAAAAATAACATAAATTTGCTCTAGCAAATTTTAAATAAAAACTAAAAAATCTGTTTAAAAGCTGCTGTGTTGATAGAGCTTTCAGAGCTGAGTTAACGAAAAAAATTTGTGAAAAACACCAAAAAAGGATGCGGGTATGGCTGAATGATATTGATAAACATATAAAAAGGACAGTATTTATGTGTTGCAAACTAAAACCCCGTTGTTGTATTAAATATAAAAAGTTAATGTTAGAGCTTTTTGCTTTGGTAAAAATGCAATAACACAAAAGTTTTTAGATTGTTAGGAGAAAACCTTTAAAAAAGCTTAGCAAAAATATATATACAAAAATAAACTTAAATTTAAATCATTTAAAACAATTGCTATGAGTGTGTTAACAATTTAGTTTTTTAAAGCCAATTTTAAATAATTTATATACAAACATTTTTTCTGTTAAATTTAAGACCGAAAACAAGTAATATAAAAAAAATTTCAAACTCTTTTGCATTTTCGTTTATGTTTTTGAAGTAAATTATTATAAAAAAATTAACAAATAATTGGACAAAAATTAAACAAAAAGGAATGTAACACAACTTAAAAAAATAATAAATTGCCATTATTTACCATATTTTGGGTAATTAATCCCTGACTGGTTTCAGCCGCCCCACTCCCGTCTCAAAGGTAAACCTAATGGGAAAGAAAAAGGAAAAACAGGTAAGAAAAAAGTAGAAAGATAGTATAGAGATTTGAGTTTTTCTATTGTCTTGGATTTTTTTAATATGATTTTTCTTTTCAATGGATTTACAAAAATGTATGAAGAAATTGTTGAAAAATTATGAATATTTAAAAAATGTAAATTATAAGAAAATTTTGATTTTAATTTCATGTCGATTGGTGTATTTGATTTTTATTTCGTTTTATAAAAAAAACAAATTTATTTGTATGTACATTTGGTAAAAAAAATGTTAAGCAATTGTTAGTTAGAGAGTGTTAAAAGTTTTAAAAACAACCCCCAAAAAGCTTTATGGACAGCAGATTATATTTAATAATGAATCATAAATAAAAATATTTAAAACTTAAAGAAATTAGAAATTTGTAATAAAAAATATTTTGTAAAAAAAACATGCAGCTTAATTTGAAAATTAAAAAGCTTTTGCTAAACATTACACATTAGAAAAACACATATTTTAAAGCTTTTAAGCTTTTTACGAGCATTCCATTAATTGAGTGAAAAATGTTGTTATTGCAGAAATCTGCAATAAAAGCTTTAAGTTTTCTCGTTTAACATTTCTCTATCATATAAGACTGTTAATAAAAATCGGCCACGTTTAAAGAATGACTCTGTTTATACATTGTAGACTAAAAGCTTATTCAGATATTTCACAAATACAGATCCTATGTTTCCAAATTTTACTCCCCAATTTTCATTAAGATTACAGAATTATTTGAAGATCACTTTCACAAGATCACTCAAATTTGAGAAAGTAACATAAAGTATTGAATGAAAGGAAAACAGATAAAGCAGTAGCCCTTGCGACTTCTAGACAGGTTGGATCATCGAAAAAGAATCTAACTTTTAGATGAAATGATCTTTCTAAGAGGGCTTTTGAGCATCTCTAATCTGCAACTTAGTTTTACAATCATAGTTAGTCCATAGACTAGACGATAGACTAGTCAATATAATGGCTAATAGTCTAGTCTTGACTTGAAAAGTAAGACAGCCCTCGCGACTTCTCAACAGGTTAGATCATCGAAAAGCTGTACATCTGTATTGAAATAATATTACAAGGAGGGCTCTTGAGCTCGTCTAATAGATTGTACAGCAACTTAGTTTTACAATCATAATTAGTTACACTAGACGATAGACTAGTGGCTAAAGGCAAAATTAATAGAGTAGTTTACGAACTAGCCAAAATACAATATCGTAGACAAGTCAATAGAATTAAAGCCATAGACCAGAAAGAAAGAGGGATTGACCAATAGAATAGTGATTAAATTGAATGAAGGCAATTGTGACTGAGTCGAAATGTTTTTATCCTGCAGAAATCTCAGATGTAGCAGATCAAGACGAATATGCAGTTCAGCAATAAAAGGAGGAACATCTACTTCAGCAAATACCATATACGAAGACTAAGAGTCCTACTCATCACAGACCCCATCGCATTGGAGTTCTATAAGGTTAAAGATCGCTTTCAAAGGACACACAGATGGCCATTTTCGTACTCGGTTCCGTCAGTCTATGTATAAGTACTTTGTTTAAGAACTAAAGCTATTTTGACGATTGCGAATAACTGAGATGGGAAAAACATAATTCATAACAACCTTGCAAATTTAATAGTCTTTGTTTCCCAACAGCATCTAGAGGCGTAATCCTTACTAAGGGCTTACTTACAGAAAACACACTGACAAGGAATGGAAATTCAATTGTGTCAGATACCGTTTAACTTTCATTATTGAAACAGGCAAACTTCTAATTTATCCGATATATTCATTGAGAAAAACTTTTTATTATATCTAAACAAGGGCGAGGTGGTCCATATCTTATTGCAACCCATTCCCAATGCTTAGTTTTAGGTCACACCTCTGCGAGGTATCTGCAACAGCATACGAAATTTAGATATCTACGTATATCAGTCTTTTAATCATTCTCCCCGAATTTTGAGTCTAAACTACAACCACCTGAAGGGACATCTTCTATAACCTTTAATCAATATTGTCATCCTAAAATTTTTAGTTTAAACAAAAGCCACGTAAAGAAACGTCTCCAATTATAGGTACATGTCAAAATCTGATACCCTATCGGCGGTCAGTTTTCGTGCTTCCAGACAAGGTTTGTTGTCTGGCTTGATCCGAAGTCAAATGATATTAAGATCCCAGAAGATTAGAGGCAGTAGTAGGAACTATTTTTCTTCGAAGACGGAGAAGATTAATTAAGGCAACATGACCCGGGGACAAACAGATCCTTGAGTAAGGTCAAAATCCTACTGATTAGTTCCATACTTTACAAGATCTCTAGCGATGGCATTTATATGGGAGGAGAACCGTGGTCCATCTGAGTTAAATGATAATATTTCTGGTCACAAAGCCCGCATGCAAATTGCTAGCATGTAGTAATAGAAGCTCAGTACACCAACTAATGTTAGCTGTTTTTTCAATAGGAGGTTTATAGAGCTCAATCCCTGTTATTTTAGTTTAATCATACGATTTAAAGCTAAAGGAGCTAGCAAATTCGGATATGGAGGCCAACTGCGGAACACCGTTAAATGTATGCAAGATAACTCTGAAACAAGATGGAATAATGATCTAACTTGAGCTATAATCAAAAAGCTGGATGAAGAATGATCAGAATATATTCGAAAATTAACTCGTTCTCGTTTATGTTAAAAGAATAATGATCTAACTTGTGCTATAATCAAAAATCTAGGTTAAGAATGATCGTAATATATTCTGAAATTAACTCGTTCTCGTTTATGTTGAAAAAAGTATATTATCCCATAATGACTTCGATCGAAATTTGACAAATAAGAAGATGAAACATTTGACTTCTATGTATGTTCATATTTACTATAAATTCTAAGACGATTTGCCCGAACTATAAAGAATAAGGCTGTATAGACAGGTATTACAATAGGCTTGAAAATATTAACCCCTGATTGCACAAAAATGGCCTCCCTTTAACTCTTCTTCAGTTTTCTATTCCCACATCTTCCACTTTACTTATCACTGATATGACTTAGTCCTAGGGTTCTATAAATCGACTTTCGAATACTCGAACAATCGACTTTTTGTCGAAAAAAGTCAAAAAGTCGAAGTCGACTATTTTGTCCCAAAAAAAGTCGATAACTCGACTAATGTCTGTGAAAAAGTCGAAAAGTCGACTTTGTTAATAAAAGTCGAAAAAATTCGAAAAAAGTCGAAAAGACGACTTTTCGTTTCAACTATAAAACCCTTCTTAGTCCATTCTGCTTCATATCTTTTTACTTACAACTGAAGGGTCCACGTGTTCTATAAATGCAGTCTGAATAAATCGCAATCTCAATATTTATATGTAGAAATGCTTTTAAGAAGAGGATTCAAAGATAATCTTTCCATAAATAAGAATTTATCGGAAATCATTCTATTGTTTATAAATGATCAAAATCTATAGTTTTTTTAAAACACTTAACATGCCATTTGTGAAATATTTAGACACCTATAACTATAGACATTTAACACTTAGTTTATCATACAATTATTTCTAAAGTAATTAAGAAAAATAAAATAATTCTTAAAAAAATTAAAATTATATAATTAAACTACACATTTAAACTACACAATTAAAACAAAAAATACACCAATCGACGACTGTGATCAAGCTAATATGTTAAAACAAAATCATAGAAAACATAAAAACATATTTACACAATTTATAAAACATCAATAATGTTATAATAATGTTCGATAGAAAAGTAAAAAAAAAATAAAACTGAAAAATTACAAAACTCACCTTCTTGACACTGCGAGTGGTGGAAAAGCCATCACCACGACGATAATTATCACCCTAAAATGAAATTTGTTAGAAATGAAACAGTTAAATTATCAAAAAATATATATGAATAAATTTATATTAAAGAGATTTGCCAAACTTACCATAACTTGATGAGATCTTAAAGTACCGAAATTATCGCGACAACGATATGTTTGTTGTGTATTATAGCCATCGGGCTGAAATTGGAAGAATGTTTCGGAATTGGGTGCACCATGATGTTGCATGGGTTTACGTAAAGTACTCTTTGGTGAATGCATTTTATTTTGACTTGGTGGTTGAGGTAATAATACCGGTTCAGCATAGGTTACCTCTTCAACTTGAGGTAATAATTTGGGTTCAGCTTGAATTCTAGAATAATGAATGAAAATTAAAAATAACACATCATGTTAAAGAAATATCGTAAAGAGAATGAAAAATTAGGGACAAATGTTGCACTAGGTTATTGAATCTATGTTCCAGTCTTTGACTTTGACAACACAGACTGGTTTAGACTAGTCGGTAACACTTTTATATGGAATATTTTATAGAAAATTCTTAGGATTCTTCTTGTATTGGCCAATCTATGGACAAGTCTTTGGACTAGGCTCCTGCATTATAAATGAACTAAGATATAGTCTATTCAATGGACTAGCATATTGACAATTATATAGACTAGTCTATGAACTTGTATATAAAGTAATATATGGGCTAGTATATTGACTAGTTGTAGGTAGGACTAGGTGTAGTATACTTGTCTATGGGCTTGTATATATATTTTATGGACTAGCATATAGACTAGTCTATGAACTTTTTAATGGACTATTCAATGCACATTTTAGTCTTGTCCATAGACTATAGAGTTTGTCTAATGTATTGACTAACCTTGTAGATGAACTATTCTATGTACAAAACTAGAATATGAACCAACTTTTTTATTGATTACGAAGTTTGACTGGCGTATATACTTTTCTAGAGACAAGTCTACTGACCAGCATGTGGACTGGTGTTTTGGTGAGTTTTTGGGCTAGTCTTTTGACTATAGCGTTTAACTGCTCTAAATACTACTATATTGACTAATCGCTGTACTATTATATAGACTGGTCTAGGAACTATATTATGAACTAGTTTATAAACTATGCTGTGGGCTATTCTATGTACAAGACTAGTTTGCCAAGCACATTAACTATTGTATGGACTCGTATATAGACTATTCTGTACACTAGTCTATAGGCTATTGCCTGGTCTAGGGACTATATAATGAACTAGTTTATAAACTATGCTATGGGCTATTCTATGTACAAGACTATAATATGAACGAACTAGTTAATTAATTTCGGAGATTGTCAAGTATATTAAAACTATTGTATGGGCTGGTATATGGACTATTCTGTATACTAGTCTATAGGCTATTGTGTGGATTAGTCTACGGGCTATTTCATGTAAAAGTCTACAAACTTGTCTATGGACTAGTGTATAGACTTTTCTAGAGACAAGTCTACTGACCAGCATGTGGACTAGTCTATTAGTGAGTTTTTGGCCTAGTCTATTAACTATGGCCTATAACTGGTCTAAATACTAATCGATGTCCTATTATATAGTCTGGTCTAAGGACTATACTATGGACTAGTTATGAACTATGCTATGGGCTATTATATGGACAAGACTAGAATATGAAGAAACTAGTTTATTGGTTACGAAATTTGTCTAGTGTATTGCTAGTGTATGGACTCGTATATGGACTATTCTGTACACTAGACAATAGGCTATTGAATGTATTAGTCTACTACTGAACTAGTCTATAGACTAGTTACTAGTGTATAGACTTTTCTACAGACAAGTCTACGGACCAGCATGTGGACTAGTCTATTGGAGAGTTTATGGGCTAGTCTATTGAATATGACCTTTTACTGGTCTAAATACTACTATATTGACTAAACGATGTACTATTATATGAACTGGTCTAGGGACTATACTATGAACTAGTTTATAAAGTATGCTATGAGCTATTTTATGCTCAAACTAGTTTATTGCTTACGAAGTTTTTTTAGTGTATTGACCAGTGTATGGACTTGTATATTGACTATTGTATGGGATATTGTATGGATTAGATTATAGGCTATTCTCTGGACTGTTGCAAGGGCTATACTAATTACTAATCTAGGGGCTATGATATAGATTTAGAATGCCCTATGTACTGACTGATCTGTGAATAAGTGTGTGGATCAGCCTATAGGGTATTCTTTGAACTATCCTATTGAATATAACACGAATCAGATAATTGACTGGTTTACAGGAAATTCAATGGGCTAGTCTATGGATTAATTCATTAGCTATTCTCTGAACTAGTCTATAGGTCTATACTATGTACTAGTCCATAAACTGTTTATGAACTAGTATATATGTAGAAGATCTTATTTTATTTCACTTACCTATTAACATTTTGCCGTTGTTCAAAGTATTCATATTCCGTATCGGGATAGGGTAAATTATCATCCTCATCCTTATGACAACGACGACCACAAAAGTAGCCGGTAAAGAAACCAACTAATAGCGAGAATATGGAACCCGCCAAAACAGCCATCACTAAGGTTTCAACAGTATATTGAGCATTGATTATATCTGGAGAAATTTGTGGACCTTTTTTTGATTAGTTTCAAAAAGCGCATAGTTTTGGTTTTTCAATATTGTTTTGTTTTTTGAACAGTGTATTTTCAATTTGTATTGTTGTTTTTGTTTTCCATATTTTGTGGTAATGAATGTATGGGTGTGTGTTTGTGTGATAAGGTAAATATATAGAGTTATAGGTGAGTATTTTTAGCCAATCGGTGTGTTTGTTATTTGTAAACATCATAACGGTTTTCATTGCAAATATATTTTGTGAGAGCAAGAGAGTAAATGTAGACATCGAACAGCAACAACAACAACAACATCAATTAAACATCAAAAACATTGATATAAAAATTCCAATCAAAGTAAATGTGTTGCATGTGTTTGTAGGTTGGAAGGAATATGTATGTAAGTGTATACGTTTGGTTTGCAGGATTGTATATATTTTTTTTTTTGGTTTTTTGTAACAACATTTATTATAGTTAAAAGTTTTATAACAACATGTAAAAAAGATCCAAAATTGTATAAAAAAAGAACAAAGAGAACAAATATAAAAAAGAACTTGATTAAAATTTCAACGTAAATTATATTTTTTTCGATTTTTGTTCAAAATTATTTTCTTTTATAAAATTTGTTGCTAAAAATTAAATTTAAAATAACAACTAATAAATAAATGGAAAATAAATTAGTAATTTGCAAAATAATTTTTTTTAATTAAAAAATGCAACCCTGTGTTATTAATCTAAAGTTAAACATCTCTGTTAATAAGAACAGACATGTTATTAATTGAATTCATTAAAAGAGGGTGACATTAAAGCAGTTGTTTGTTAATTCATTATGTTAAAACATAAACATATGAAATGAAAAACTTAAATATTATCATAATTAAATGCATTTTAATTAAGTTGTTACATGCTGATTAGTTTTTAGAGGACCTTTTAAGACTAACTTCTAAGAATGACAACGTTCGTTGGAACAGCCTATCTGTCCTATTCATTAAGAGTGTTTTATGGCTGTCTTTTTGATGGTTTCATTGAGGCCTAATATATACTTCCTATGAATAGGTCGGCTAGATTAAGAATCTCTCCGTGTACTTATAAAGTATTTTTAAGGTAAAGTCAAGTTAGTTATTTGAAAACCATCAGCTTAATAAATCCCAAAGATAAGGTCTTAGTAATGCGGAAGAGGAAGCTAGAAGCTGAGATAAGAAATTCACCGTTATCTTCCACCAAATCTACAAGAACGGTAATATAGAAGATATGTCCAACAATAAAATGGTGGAATCAACACATAGAGAGCATTGCGAGCGAGTTTTGTGGACCATAATGGTCAGAATGTTAACATCAGACCAATGTCACAACACCCTGAGGAACTTGGAAAAAAGTATCCCTTCTCACTAAACTGGAACTAGCAAACTGGAAATAGTCATCTTAAGCAGCGAGTTTTGTGGGTCATGATGATCAGAATGTTAACATGACGCCATTCTGGTCAGGATTTTAATATCAGACTAATATCTAAACACCTTGAGAAACTTGAAGAAATGTAGCCCTTCTAACTTAACTGGAACTACCAAAAAAGAAGAACCATCTTTAGCAGAGAGTTTTGTGAGTCATTATGTCAATATCATACCAATGCCTGAACACTCTAAGGAACTTGGAGAAAAGTATCTCTTCTCACTAAATTGGAACTAGCAAAGAATATCATAGTAACGAGCTTTATGGATCATGTAAGTTAAAATCAGACCAGAGTCCAACTACGCTTCGAAATTTAGAGTGAACTCCCTAAAATAATACCAATTGGCACAGTTGTCACTACTTTCCGGTATCTTTAGCCACTACCGGTACCATTAAGAAGTAAAATACTAAACGCGAGGAGTTCCTTTTGATTTTCTAATCACAATTCTCATCATTGCTCTTTTAAGAATCAAGACATTGTCTTTTTTTCAAAAGTTCAATTGTGGATCTTTTGCTAAGCGAGATTTGAAAAGTTAAGCTTTTGAGAATTGGAGCTTTATGACTGCAACTGTGTATATTTAAAGAGTTTAATTGTGGCTACTTAGACAGTCAAATGGTGGGCCATTTTGTAGTCTAATCAAAGTTCGTTTAGCAGACCCATTCTTTTAATAGTCAATTCGTGATTCGTTCAAGCATTATTCCTTTAACAGTTCTATCGATCAATCGTGATCAACAGTGATGTTTTTACTGCCCGATTGTGGTTCTTTTAACATCCCAATCTAGTGTAATTTTGCAGCGTAATCGTGTACTTTTTTGAGAGTACAATCGTGTACTCTTTTGAGAGTGCAATTGTGATTCTTCTTAAATTTTTATTGTGGTTCCTTTGTTTTTTGCACTTTTCAATTGGGTCCTTGTTGGTCCAATTAAATTTCTTCTCGGTGTCTAATCGCGAATCATTTCACAGTTCCAATCGTTTTTCTTTAATGATTCCAACCGTTATTACTTCAATCGCAATTGTTTTAACAGTCCTATCATAGTTTTGTTAAAAGTCAAATCCTGATTCTTTTAACAGCCCAATCGAGGTTGAATTAGTCCAGTTGCGATTACTTTAGTGCTTTAATTATGATTACTTTTACAGTTTAATCAAAGTCCTTTGAACAGCTAGATTCTGCTTCGTTTAGCAGTCTAAAATGGTGGATCTCCTAACAGTCCTATCGTGTTTTTTTTTTAATACTTTGATCCTTGTACTTTACTAGATCAATCGTTATTCCCTTAACAGTGTTACTTTCGCTAACATAACATAGTTCAATCGTGAATCATTTAACAGTCCAATCGTGCTTCTTTGGTAGATACTTTTGATTTCTATTAACCCTCAGTCATGCGCCAGATATTTTACGAATTTAACTGTGATTTTAATATATTTCTAATTTGGTTAGGGGTTTGAGTCTCCAGGTACCCTCTACAAATATTGTTAGATATCGTAATATTGTTACTAAAATGGCGTATTTTTCATATAAATGTACTGAAATACATAGTGTATCTCGCCAGATACATGCGCTACGTACGTGACTATCGGAACATGTGCATGTCGGAGGGTAAATAGTAGTGGTTATTCTACTTGTAGTTCCTTTTTATTTATATTAGTATTTGTGTGTCATTTCATGCAAAATTAAATATATGAAAAAAATCATCAAATTTTACACAAAAAGCCATGCAAGAACAAAAAGAAAACAACAACAATAACAAATTTACAACATAAATTTTATTTTTTCAATTATAAAAAAAAAACACTGAACAAAAGCCATGACCATATTAAGAATACAACGTTTTACATTACCTTCAAAGTTTTTATCTTGCATTATATTGATCATTTCCTGATCTTTACTTTGACGTCTTTGATCCAAAAGACCCATATCATCACGATAGCCTTTTTGTTCGCCAACATTGGCATCTTTGGAATTGATTTTACCTTTAAGGGATGAGAAAAATTGTAAACAAATTATTAAGAATATTTTAAAAGTAATATAAGTATAAGAATTAACTATTTGAAATTTTTCTCAACTGGACCTGTGAACTGCTATAAGTAGCCATTATAACTATATAAATGATTCTCATATGTACTATATATTACCATAAAATATTAAATGTTTTGAATTGCCTTTAAGGCTTATAATAGATCGGTTTTTTAGTTTTTTTTTCGGAAAATCTTATGAACTTTAATTTGAACTCTCTCAAATATACAAGTATACATATACTTTTGAAATATGTATGCGTAACATTATTTTTATGTATGTGTGTAAGCTAGCGTGTGAGTGTGTGTAACAATATATGGACCATAAAAGTACCAGATTCCAACAGCAACAACAACAATAAAAAAAAATTGAATTACATTAATATTATAAAATCTCGTTTAAAAAGTATAAAACAAAACAACAGCAGCAACAAAAAAAATGTTGTTTGTTTTTTGCACTCAACAATAAAATAAATAAAAATGTTGGTACAACAACGCTTCGTTGGTTGGTTGGTTGTTTTAATATACAATTTTACAGCATGCGATGATAATGTTGTTGCTGTTACCGTATATCACACAGACAGCTATAACAGCCGCTGTAGAAGCATCACCATCATCAGCAACAACGGCAACAGCAACAGCAGCAGCAAAACAAATTGCAATTTTCACTTTTGGCAATAATCCAAATCTCCAATTACACATGAAATTTTTATTACAACAATGTTACAAAAAAAAAACAAAGTACGTAAATGTATAAAGAAGGGTCACAATAAAGGCAACAACTACAACAACAACAAAACAATAACATCATCAACAACAACATCAACAACAATAACAGCAATAAGACATGATTGCAATTTACCATAATTCTTTTGAATTTTTTTTATTCTGTGTTCTTTGTTGGCTGTTGATGTTGCCGATGATGGTTGTGATGATACCACGTGCTCTACAGTGGATTGTCGAAATGATGAATGTTTTTATTTTATTTTTTTTATTGCGGACCAACATAATTGAACAAATCATTATTCCTTTGGGATTAAGAGGAATACAAAAGCAAAGAAATTTATTTAATTAAGGACTTTTGAGGCTAAAGAAACTGGATGTTATGTAAAATACAAGTAATGAATATAAAAAATTCTATATTTAAGTCGGAATAAATTATAATTCTGAAACGAAATATAGATATTGTAATTCTGCTAACAATACGAAGAGCTATAAGTATTTGGGTCATTCAGTAGTCATTCCTTTTTTTTGTTTCAATATAGATTCTTTTACCGGACCTATCATAGTCCCTTTAATACTGTAACTTAAATACTGATTCTACACGGTTTTCATAAGAGTTTAATCTTCATTCTTTTAGTAACGCAACACTAACCCATTTAAAGATCTAATTCAGGGTTCTTGTAATAAGTAGCAGCTTCAAGAGCAATATCCTCAGATTCTTTCTTCAAAAGGATAAAAATAGGTGAAATAATTTAAACACATGTAAAGGGGCTAAGTTATTAAGGAAGGAGGACCTTCAATGAGAAACGCATAAGACACCTTATAAACCGATATAGGCGGGATATATAGAAGTTGATAGCAGTAATAACAGGACACTGGGTAATAGGTAGACATGCAAGTCGGCTTGTTCACTCTTTCAATGATCACTGTCGCAGTTGCAAAGACAAGGAAAAGGAAGAACCGGTGTTCCATTTCCTCTGTGAATGCCCTGCTTTGGCCGTTAAGGAAGCGGTTTCTTCCTTGGCAATTACTTCATATCTAATCTTGGTGAGATATCGGAGTCTAAGTTAATGATATCCTCAGATTTCTCACAGCAATATGCTGGATCTAAAACTATACAAACTACATCTGACGAGTGGTATAGTCCGGTCAAAACCGAGTCTATTCGATTCTATCTGACAGTTTGTGTGTAGTGAACTAACATGTGAACCAACCAACCAAAGTGGTGGTTTTGAGCCTCTTTAGTTATATTTTAACCAACGTAGTCGTATATCTTCCGACTGGTCAATTGTGCTCTTTTGACTAACGTAATCGCGTATCATCAGACTATCAAATTGTAGAATCTTCAGTTCAGTTTCCTTTAACTGTCAAGTCTGGCTTCATTATAAAGGCAAATATTGTTCTTTCAATAATCCTAGATCCCTTAAGATTTTAATGGTGCTTCATGTTTCAGTTCCCCGGCTGGCTATTTAAATGACCAATCGTGGTTCCTTAAACAATTCACTCTAACTGCAGTTATTTTAACAGTTTATACGTAACTTTTCCGACATTTTAGATCGTGGTTCTTAAAACAGTGTAATCACTATTATTTCAACATCCCAATCCTTGCTGCTATTTCAAAGGTCACTTTCGTGTTTGTAAGTCCAAACCCGTTTCTTTTAACTGCCCAACCATAGTTCTTTTGAAAGTACAATCGTGATTCATTTAACAGTCCAACTGTTGTTCTTTTGAATGTTAAGTTCTAATTCGTTTAACAATCTTTACACAATCGTTGTCCTTCGTATTTATTGCAAAAGTCCAATCGTAGTTCTTTCGATGGACCAATCGCGATTCATTTAACAATCTAATAGTATTCTCTTTTTTTAATGTTCAGTCATGGTTTAGTTATAAGTTCAATCTTAGTTCCGTTAGTAATCAAATAGCGTTTCATTTAACAGTTCTCCTTAGTTGTTCCGACATTAAGATGGTGATTCTTGAAACAATTCAGATACTTTTGACAATACAATTGTGCTTCTCTCAACAGTCCAATAAAGCTTAGTTTCACACGATGTAATAGCATTAACAGTACATTTACCGTTATTGTGACAAACCAATAGTGGAATATTTTACAGTTTAACGATAACCACAGTTTCTCTTAGAGACCAAACTGTGGTTCTTTTAACTGCTCAATCGTGATTACATTTGTAGCCCAATCATTCTTCTTTTGATAGTCTGAAAGTCGTTCTTCTGAGAAATCTAATCGAATGTATTTTAACCGTTTAATTACGGTTTCTCTAATAGTTCAATTGTCGTTATTTTAGTGATCTTTGAACAGTTCAATTGTAGTTCATTCAACATCCTAATCTGATATCCTTCAGTAGCCTAATCGCGTTTCTTTTAACAGACCAATAGTCTTTCTTTAGAAAGTCCAATAGAAATTCTTTTAAAAGTTTATTAGTAGTTCTTTTTTAGCAGCTTAATCAAGGTTAATTTAAACCGTAGCACTGTGTTTTTCGACTATACAACCGTGGTTCCTTTAGTAGTCCAATTGTGGATCTCCAATAGTTTTTTAGTAAAATTATAGTGCTATTAACTGCTCAATTATGATAACTTTAGTTGTCAAATAGTTCTTCTATGATAGGTCGGACATCGTTCTTTTTAGAAGTCTAATAGTTCTTTATTGAAGTCTAATCGTATATCTTTCAAGTGTCGAATTGCAGTTCCTGTAAAAGTTCAATTGTGGTTAGTTTATCGATCTTTTAACAGACCGATTGCAAGATCCTTAGCAGTCTAATCGTGTTTTTTAACAGGTTGATTGTCTAATTGTGATTCTGTATATCTTTCAAAAGTCCAATATAACAGTTCAGTCGTGATTCCTAGTGGTATCAACTTAGTTCTTTTGACAATCTTATATATCTCTAAACCGCCTAATCTTGAATATATAGGCAGCCTAATCGTGTTTATTTTTAGGAGTCCAATAATGGTTCTTTCATTAGTCCAATATTACTTCCTTCAACAAGTTAATCGTCAGTCCAATTATGTTTTTAAAAGTCTTAAACAGTCCGATCACTCATAATTTATTTGACCGTTTAGTCATGTTTTTTGAAAAATTGTATTTACATCCTAAGTCATGGTTCTTTAATGAGCATCATGATCATTATTCATTCAAGAGCAGAAATCATAATCTTGATTTTTCTTAAATTTAACTGGGATGATCATGATCTTTCGAGTTATTACTACAAATAGTTCAGTTACATCTTTGACAGTTGAATTGTGTTTCTCTACCGTTCCACCATTCCAATTTAAGTTCTTTCAAGAGCATCATGATCATGATCCCGTTATCTCTAGAGTTTAACTAGGATATTAATGATCTTTGAGTTATTAGGTTGAAGCGTACATCTTGTTTGAGTTCCTTTAATACCAATATAATCGGAACAAATCGTTTTCGTAAGCCAGTCTAATGTGAATATTTATTTTAAAAAAAAGATCACCACTACTTTTTCTTCATGTACCAGTTCTTTAGCTCCTACTGCTGGTGATGTCTGACGGGAACATATGTGCCAATGATAGATGCACACATACACAAACTCACACATACATATATAACCAAATATATGTATAAATTTATAACTGCATATATATGTTCATTTAAATTGCCACAACAAAACAAAAGTTTTTTTTTTGTCTTCTACCCACTAACAGAGGAGCCTGTAGGAAACCTATAGATGTAAATATGGTTGATAGTGTCAGCCATATTCACATCTACAAATGTCCGCGTTCACAAGAACATACACTATTCTGTGCCCGTGGAAATGAAATGAGAGTAAGAGTTTTATGCGTCGATACCAACCTGAGGGGCATGCAGCATGTTGGCCAGTTGTGACATTCTGATAATAATAGTTCTCTTCAAGCCAACGTGGCGCACCATGTGAACGACATTTGCCAGCAATTTTATCCCAGGCACAATATGGATCCTGCAGTGCAACACATTCGCTATAAAATGACAAAAAAATGAAAGAACACACAAATAAAATAAGAAAAAAATTAACAATATTTTGTTATTATTTTTTTGCGAGAAAAAAAAAATAATAGCAAAAGTCGCTGGTTAAGTTTTATTTAAATAAAAAAAATATATTGAAAAAAATATATTTAATGTTTGCTGCATCATCAGCATCATCATGCTGTTTTGACTCTTCTCTAGCAGCAGCAGCAGCAACTACAACACACTTGTCTGTTTATGTAGGATTTTATAAAATTTTCCCAACTAAAATCCTGAGTAAGTGGATGAGCATGATGTTGCTATTTATTTCATGCACTTATTTTATGTAGTTTTTGTAAAAAAATATATATTTTTTCCATCATCAACATGTGTATTTAACAATGAAAATTTGTGTTTTAAAAGCAGTAAAAAATAAAACTTAAATAAACTTTTTTTTGACAAAACTCACCTGCAACTGGTGATTTTATCGTTGTGACAACGATGCAATTGTATGGCAATCACTTGACTATCAGTGACAATGATTAATTTACCATCATCGTAACTGCCATCTTTGGGTTGATCTATAAATAAATTGTAAAAATTAAGGTAACAAATAAATGAGACAGATTTTGATAGGAAAACAAATTTAAATGTAAAAACTTTAATAAACTGAAAATTGTTTTTAAAATAATACAGAGACATGAGGAAACCTGTAAGAGTTCTAGTTCCAACTTACCATATTGCATTGTTCTCACTATTCTCAAATTGCGTATAGGTTCACTTTTTGGCAAAACATCGATTTCTTCTATAACCACTGAGGTCACTTTTTTATCGGAATCCGCTGATTCAGCATTAACAGATTTTATGATTTTACCATGATCTGTAAAGGTATGAGGAAATGTGAGTTATTTCTGAAAGTTAAAAACAGTTTTTTGACAACTTACCAGTGCCCACAAATATCACATCATAGGTTTTACCACCCGGCGTTTTGATTTGAGGATCTACCGCGATTTGAGTAAAGCGATAGCTGTAAAGAGAGAGAGAGAGAGAGAGAGAAAGAGTTAAAATTGTTTAATTACAAATCAAGAATAAACTTATAGATAAATTGGTTAAACGTTAGTTAATATCACTTTCTTAAAATGCAAAATGATCGACGTATAATGATCTCTGTATAATAGTCTTTTATATAGAAACCTGTCTCTATATAAATTTTTTCTACAGAAAAATGAAAATTTATAGTAGTTTTCACAATTTTAATATTAGCACAATATTGTGTGGCAACACTTTTCAATTTGCAATAATAATTTAAAGACGGCGGCGGCGCGGCTTGAAAAATGTTACCGGCGGCCAGCAGCCGCCGATTTGAGCCGTTTCGGCTTGTATCTCTGGTTTATACCATTACATCGAACACCATTGAACTTTCGACACTTCAAATGTTGTTCTTTCTATAATTCAATCGTAGTTTTAAAACAGAATAACCATTTATCTTTTAATAGCCCAATCTTGACAGTCATACTGTGAATACTTTTACAGTTCAATCGCGATAATTTTAAGAGTCCAACCGTATTTGATTGGAATTCCTTTAACCAATCGTTTAGCTCAATCTTGGAAGTTAGCCCGTGAGTCCTTTCGTTCGCGATTTCTTTACCAGTCCAATCGAATTTCCTCCAACAGTCTAATCGTCGTTCTTTTAAGAGTCCTAATGTCACTTGTTAAGCATCTCAGTCACTTTTCTTTAGCAGTACCATGATGGTTACTTTAACAGTTCAATCGCAATACTTTTAACAGTCTAATCGTATTTGCTTCAACAGCCTAATGGCGGTAAATTTAATAGTTTAAATGTCAGTCATTTAGCATCTCATTCATGGTTCATTAGCAGTCCCATATTGGTTACTTTAACAGATAAATCATGTTAGCCCATTCGTGAGTATCTGACTGTGAGTCCCTTAATAGTTCAATCACAATACTTTTAACAGTCTATTCGTATTATCTTCAACAGTCTTATTGAGTTCAACTATTGGATATTTCGTAACATAAGCAAGATCCCTTAGAAGTTCCATATTGGTTACTATTACAGATCATGGTTCATTTAATAGTTTGATTGGCATTCCTTTAACCAATCGTTTAGCCCAATCTTGGCAATTAAACTGTGAGTCCTTTAACAGTTCTATAGCAATTTCTTTAACATGCGGCAGTTTTTAGAGTCCAAATGTCATTTAACATATCAAACATGGTTCTTTATGGGTTACTTTAACAGATAAATAATGGTTTTTAACAGTTCGATTGGGATTCCTTTAACCAATCGTTTAGCTCAATCTTGGCAGTCAAACGTATTAGCTTCAACAGTCTAATCGTGTTTCATTTAAGAGTCTAAATGTTACTCATTTGGCATATCAATTCTTAAGCAGTCAAAACTTGGTTACTTTACCAGTTCAATCGCGTTTCTTTTAACAGTCCAATCGTATTTGCTTCAAGGCCTAATGGTGGTACATTTAAGAGTCCAAATGTTAGTCATTTAGCATCTTAATTAGGGTTCATTAACAGCTTAGTTACTTTTACAGATCATGGTTCATTTAATAGTTCGATTGGAATTCCTTTAACCAATCGTGGGTGTCTGACTGTGAGCCCTTTAACAGTTTAAGCGCGATTCTTTAAGAGTTCAACTGTTCCATATGTCGTAGAACAATCATGATCCTTTGGTAGTCCTTTTACTTTTACAGATCATAGATCATTTAACAATTCAATTGTAATTTTTTTTAACCATTACTCAATCTTGACAGTTAAACTGTGAGTCCTTTAACAGTTCAATCGTATTTCTTTTAACAGTCCAATCATATTTGCTTTAACAGTCTAATCGTGGTTCTGTCACTCATTTAGAATCTCAATCATAGCAGTCCCATCTTGGTTACTTTAACAGATCTTGATTTCTTTACAACTTCAATGCTGTCCAAGCTGGACTGTTAAAAGAACAATGGTTTAACAGTCTAGTTTAAGTTCTTTCAACATCCGTTAATTCTCTAACAGTTTAATTTTAATTTCTTGAAAAGTGGAATTTTCCAGTGCATTCAGGTCGTGGTCTATTGGTTTATAAATCCAAAATATATCCTTCCATGGTGACTCTTTAAGTGACAATTCATGAATGTTTTAACAGGCTTATCGTGCGTCTTTCAACATTTCAATATTTATTCTTTTGCCAGTTGAACCACTTAGTCGTAGCTATTGAAAAGGTTATATCATGTGTCATTGAAAATTTAACCATTTAGCTTTCCAAACATGATTAATTTCGAATGTTTGTTTGTGTGTCATTTCAAAGTCCTATCCCTGTCAATTCGTGGTTCTTTTTGCAGCATAATCGTAATACTTTTGACTGTGCGATTGTGATTTTTTTAAGTAAGTAAGTTAAGGAAATGCAATTAACCTTTAACAGATCTATTGCAAATATGTTTAGGTTCTAGTCCTGTTTTTTTTTAACATCTTATGCATCATCTTAATCATGATTCTAATAACAATTTTAAGAAAGATATTCCAAGAGAGTTCTATTCAACAGAGCAATGACGTTTCTTTTGATAGCCTATTGTGAATCTATTGTGAATTGCTAATCGTATCTCGTGTTACCTTTGTTTTTTTACGAACAGTCGTGATGCTTTAAGTTGTTAATTTACTAGTCCTTTAATAGTCAAATCGTTCTTCCGTTCTAGCAATTTTCAAGCAAAATTGTTAATCCTGGTCCAATTACTTAACGAATATCGGTACAATCTTGGCTTTTCAGCCTGAAGTTTTAAAGACTGTCAACCACATTCAAACGTTCAGTCGTGGTTCTTTCGATAGTTAATCTTTAGTTCTGTCCAAATGTCTAAACAGTGTAATTACGATTCTTAAAAGAATTACTCTCGTTAAAAGAATACCTCTTCGTGTTCGTGAGAGTTTTAAAAGTTCAATCGTGGTTCACTCGAAGTTTTTTCATATAGCAGAGCAATTGTTGTTCTTTTAAGAATTCTGTCTGGCTGTAAATCGGAATAAGGGATATTAAGTCTGAACATCGGAGTTACATAAACGAGATTACTGTATTTTCTCTTGTGTTCAAAAGACTAGGTTTCTTCGTTGCATTAAGCTTTCAGTGTAAATTACATTGATGGTCACCGCAAAGAAACAATCCAACTCCCCCAAAGTACTTACTACACATGGGTTTCCTTCCCTTAAAGCTTTATTTCTGTTTATCTTTAAAATTAAACAAACTAAATGCAATTATTTAGTTAACAATATAATTAAATTGTATTACATTTAGCTAAAGAATCAAAAATTCTCCCAAAACCCCAAACAAAAATTTACTCTTAAACTGTCACTAAGTTGCATGTTTAAACTCAACTACTACTCTAAGTTGTAGACTAAACAGTGACACTACATTTAAGACCTTTTTGTGTCTCCATTTTAATTTTTTTTTGGTTTGCCATGTGGCCTGCTGTTCTAGACAGTTTTTACGATTTGAAAATAATTACCAAAAAAAGGAAGACTTTGAAAACTTATGCTTTTTTAATTGTGGGTTAATATATATCTACTGCAAACAATAACAATGTTTTTGTTTTTGGTATCATGTAAATGTTCATGTACTTTTGTTAATTACGAAAATTTTTAACATTATTTCTTATTCCTTCTTGTGAAAAGAAACCCATTAGTAGGAGAGGAACTTGATGAAGCAGAGTAAAGGGAGGTAGAATCAAGTAAAAAAAAAGACAACATTGTTACCAAGCAATTTTCTCCAAATGAAATGTTGTTGTGGTAATTATGCGTTGGCCATCTTTACAAACGTATTATTTGATAATTTGTAGGAAATGATTGTATACATTGAGGACTAATTGAAGAGAAGTTGATAAAGCGTGATGTTTGAAATTTGATACACAAGAAATTTGTTGAAATTTTAGCTAAAATGGTCCTTCGAGCCGGTTAAGTTATTAAAATTGAACACTTTTTTTCCAAGTTATTTAAACAGTTCTTCGAGTTTTTGAATTTAAACACCTTTCCCAAGTAATTGATGATTTTTAAGAAATTTTTGTTATCAAAATAAAATTGGTCCTTCGGATTACAGTCTTCATTTGCAGTCTATTTAATAGATTATTCCTATTCCTTTTCTGTCTGTCTCCTGTTAATTACATTTGTCTATTAATTTTATTTTTCTACCCTTCAATCCCCATACAAACTATATGTTTCTATGACAGACTTTATAATACATAAAAATAACTTTTCATCTTTTGCAATACAAGAAAAAAGTATATTCAGAAAGCAACTAGAATGAACATATGGCAATTATAAAAAAAATGTAATTTAATTTGTTCTAAAAAGAAATTTGCATTTTTATTTAATTTACAGAAAAGAAAAATGTTGTATCAAGAAAAAAGAATTCATATAAAAATATTTTTAGTCATTTAGTTGTCAGCATATGGATGCCCTACTTAAAATAGTGTTAAAAGTGGCGCAAATGTTTTTTAACATAAAAGTTTCTAGACTTAATGAGAAAAGCTTTTAATAATTAAAAAAAATTATCATAATTGAGAAGACAAAGTATGAAAATTGGCTGGAGAAAGGAAAAGAGCTATATTAAAAGAAAATTTAAATGTAAATGAGACTGAAAATTAAAATTTCAGCCAATTTTTCTTGGTTGAAGAACATTTGTGACTTAAGTAAAATTTTTCGAATTCAAAAAAAATCTTCCCAGACTACGATCATCTTTTCTCTCATCATCATACTTCAATGATCTTAGTTCTCAAACACTAAAAACCTTTTCGTTCAATTAGACTACGATCATCCTCTCTCTCACCAGACAAAGACTTCTATGATCTGAGTTCTACAACACCTTAAACCTTTCATCATCTTAGACTCCGATACGTTAAAGATCTGAGTATTCTCTCAGACTACGATCATCTTCTCTCTCATCAGACAAATGCATCGACGATCTGAGTTCTCAAACACTAAATACATTTTCAAAACAAGACGCGTAATGAAGGCTTACTTGTGCAAAATTAAAAAAAAATTTATGAGAGCTCTTTTCTAGAGCGTTCTAGAAATAAAGTTAAAATAGAGAGAGATCAAAGAGTATATTAGCTCTAAACTGAGAATTTTTCATTCTGCTGCTCTCCCAATAAAGTTTTGCAAGATTGATCACCATACGTTGAAGATCTGAGTTGTTTAACACTTAATAAGTATTCATAACGAGACAATTTCTGCGACTATAATCAACTTCTTTCTCATTAGACAAAGACTTCGAAGATCTGAGTTCTCAAACACTTAAAAAATATTCATGCAGAAACATCAGCTCAGACTACGATCTTATTCTCTCTCATCAGACAAAGACTTCAATGAGATCTCAAACACTTAATACATTTCTAATAACAAGACGCGTAATAAATGCTGACTTGTGAAAACTGGAAAATAATTGAAAGATCTTTAAATTAAAAAATGGCTTCATAGGGATGAAAATATTAGTGTCTCAGAAATAATGTTACATAAGAGAGAAAGAGAGAGAGAGCAAAGAGTATATTAGCTTTAAACTGAAAATTTTACATTTTGCTGCTCTCTCAATAAAGTTTTGAAAGATTGATAATCATTCTTCGAAGATCTGAGTTCTCTCACACTTAATACTGAGAAATCATAGAGAGAGAAATAAAGTACAAAGCTGGGGTTAAACCTTCAGAATTTAATCTCGCAAAGTCTTGAAAAATCTCTAAATTTCAAATAGCAATCGTTGTTTCTTAACTAAAAAGCATTTTTAAATCGTAACGAAGATCATAGCTCTCAAACACTCTTGAGGATCGTAGAATGGATGCTCTGCATGATGTTGTCGGAAAATATTGGTAAATATATAAAAATTTTTAATCATTTATAATATTTAATGTCCACTTCGTCCCTACTGTATATCAGAGATAATAGGTGAACTGTAAAGCGACTATAAAGATCAAGGATGATCATGGATCTCAAACAAAAAAAAAAAAAAAAACGTAACTGTTTAAGGTTTGCTAAATGAAGATTGCTTTAGATAATATTGTTGGAATAATTATTGACATTCTACGTTCAAATCGTGTCAATATGTAACACTGTTCTTAAACTAAAAAGCGTCTTTAAAGATTAAGGATGATCACGTAACTATCAAATGTTCGCTAAATGAAGATGGCTTTTGGAATAATTATTGACATTCTTTGTTCAGTTGGTATTACTAAAAAGCGGCTTTAACGATCAAGGAAGATCGTGGCTCTCAAACAATCAATGAAACTATCTGGGGATCATCAAATGAGGATTGTTTTACATGATGTAGTCGTAAAAGTTATTGACATTTTACGTTCAAATAGTTTTTATATGACAAATTCTGAACTAAAAAGCACCTTGAAATATTAAGACAGATCAAGAAAGATCGTAGTTCTTAATAGCTTTTTTTGAAGAAGAACTTTCATTAATGCTTCTCCATCTCTCTTAAATCTTATTTTTCTTTTGGATGATCAACATTTCGGATTTGAATTTTACCAATACTTTGAAGATCGTGACCGATCTAAGAAACTAACAAGCGAACTTAAAGATCAAGAAAGATGGTGACTTTTAAAGAGTCAATAAGTTTAGCGAATTGGAGCTATTACTCTATAATGATTGTTGTCAGAGTTTACAAGAGCTAGTAAACTTATAGGAACCTATCCAAACAGCAGATCGTATGTGAAGCTCGGTCAACTAAACGTATCAAGTTGATACCATCAAAGCCATATATCCATGATGCTAAGATAATGCTTCATATTCGGTGATATCAGAAGAGTTCTATATATCATGAGTTGCTAAAGTCCAGAACTTGAAACTTATGAAATTGATTTGTTTAGAAGAGAGACATGATCTTTCATCTCGATAACTCTTGACTATATGTTGCAATACCTATAGAAGTATTAGAAAAGTTGACAAGGTTTTCCTGACCAAAGACATGTATGCTAGATCATATACCTGGTTATTTCGATCGATGTAAAACGTTATTTCTGGGATACGTTTCACTTTAAAGAAGGTATTCGAAATTGAGTGTTTAGCTTTTCTCATTAGAGAGAAAAAAGGAGATTCTAAAGCTAACTTCATGATTGTGCAAAACACTCTATCTGCGATACACTTTACATCAGAATAAGGTATTTGAAATTGTGCATTTGGCTTTTCTTGTTGGAACAAAAAGTGAATCAAAAACAACTAACTAACTTCATAGTTTTGCAAAATGATCTGTCTAAGAAAGCCTTACTTCAGAACAGATAAGCTTCTCTCACTAAAGCAAAAAGAGCCTAAAAACCAACTGCACCTAACATCATGATTTTGTAAAACGCTCTCTCTGGGTTACGCTTTTCTCATTGAAAGAAAGAGAGATTCAAAAGCAACTGCAGCTAACTTCATGATTTTGCAACATGCTCTATCTAAGAAACGCCTCACTACAGTTTAGTTCTCTCAATTAAGCAAAAAAGGCTTAAAACCAATTGCAGCTAACTTCATGATTTTGTAAAACGCACTCTCTGGGATACGCTTTTCTCATTGAAACAAAGAGAGATTTAAAAGCAACTGCAGCTAACTTCATGATTTTGTAATGAAAACTAAATATATGTTTATACAAACATTAACTCTTAATATGACTAGATTATACTGCATCTATCTTCATGATTTTATATAAACACTTCAGAACAGTGGTTTTGCCGATCTCATTAAAGTAAAAGAGCTTAAAAATCAACTGCAACCAACTTCATGATTTTGTAATAAAAAACTTATAACATGTTTATACAAACATGAAACCTTAATATGACAAAAATTTAAGTTTTAAAAGTAAACAACATTAAGAAACACTCACTGATTATCTCTAAGCAACTTTCTGGTGACAAAAGCAAAACTAAGCCACTATTATAAGGTATCAAGGTAATCGTTTTTGATCAATACTTTTAAAACTTTTCTTTTCTATTCTATTCTTTTTTTTTTTTTTTGCTTACATTCAATAAAACTTTTCTTTAAGTTTTAGAAAATACCAAGAAATGCAAAAATAAAATGAAACTTTTATTTATTATATATATTTCTTGGCATATTCTTGTAATGTCATTGTGGTCAAATTTTCCTACAAAGAAATGTATAAGAGATAGAAAAAAAAAACAAGAAATACCAATTTTTTCTTATTATTTATAAAAAAAAGAAATATTCTTGCTAAAAAAGAAGAAAGTTTTACATTCTATATTTAACCAAGTAAAGGAAAACTAACATTGTATGGTTAGTACTAAATAGACATATTGTTGTTAAGTCTATATTGAAAAGATATACAAATATCCATAAATATATATTTTTCTTTTTCGGTAAAAGTTTTGTGGTCAATATTGTCAGTAAAAGTGTCATTTGGGAAGAGGACAACAGGACAACCGAAAAAATTGCTTTCTATTGTTAAAAAACAATGTTTGAACATGAACGAACATTGTTAAGAAATGAAATTATGTAAAAATTGTCATGTTTTTGTCGTTGTTGTTGCTGCTGCTTCCTTTGCTATTTGTAATCTGAATGTACTTGAACCGGATGTAATTTATTTGGTTAAGTCAGTCAGGTTTTTATTCTGTATTGTATTCGTATTCCAAACAAAATACCAATATGTATGTGTGTGTGTGTGTTTTCTATTTGGTTAAATTTAATTTTGAAAACATGTGATATATCCGTAGTGGGGTTTTAGGTGTAATAAAAACTACAACAGTTCCTTAAGTAATTTAAATTCTTAACAAAATTTGTCAAATAATTAAGGTTTGATAAACTCTCCTGCACAAACTGCCTAAAACTTTTTCTACTCTTAAATATTGTAGCAAGTTATTCTTATCATGTCTTACAAATTTTACATATAAATAAATAAAGATTTTACCAACAAAAATTCTTAATCCCTCAATTAACTTTAGAGCCTAAATGTATGCTGTATTAATTTAAAGCATATGCCTCTTAAAAGTATGCTTAATGACATACATATATATACTTATAAAGTTGATAAATTATTTTTTTTTGTTTTTCTTGGAAACGGTGTTAAAACTCAGTAGAAACTCTAAATAAGGCGTCAATTCCTCTTTTACACTAAATGTCATGAAATTTAGTTGTATGTATAATTTCAATTCTTTTATCATTTCTTATGAATATGTCATGCTGAAACATGTTGATAAATTTTCTTTGGGGAATACTAACGTGTTAGGTTTAGATTGAGAACAAATAATATAATAAATTTGATTTAATATTGGCCGGGTTATAGGAATAATAAAAACCAAAATCTAATCAACGAGTTTATTAAGGGATTGGTTATGTTCTAAATGATGTGGATAGGGTTATTAAAGGGGAGGAACTTTCTGAAAGTACACTCTAGAAGACTTTGTTTTTTCAAGTTCATTTTCTAGCTGCATGTTTATTAAACATCAAAAGAACTAGAACAGAACTAGAACAGAACTAAAACAGAACTAGAACAGAACTAGAACAGAACTAGAACAGAGCTAGAACAGAACTAGAACAGAATTAGAACAGAACTAGAACAGAACTAGAACAGAACTAGAACAGAACTAGAACAGAACTAGTACAGAACCAGAACAGAACTAGAACAGAACTAGAACAGAACTAGAACAGAACTAGAACAGAACTAGAACAGAACTAGAACAGAACTAGAACAGAACTAGAACAGAACTAGAACAGAACTAGAACAGAACTAGAACAGAACTAGAACAGAACTAGAACAGAACTAGAACAGAACTAGAACAGAACTAGAACAGAACTAGAACAGAACTAGAACAGAACTAGAACAGAACTAGAACAGAACTAGAACAGAACTAGAACAGAACTAGAACAGAACTAGAACAGAACTAGAACAGAACTAGAACAGAACTAGAACAGAACTAGAACAGAACAGAACTAGAACAGAACTAGAACAGAACTAGAACAGAACTAGAACAGAACTAGAACAGAACTAGAACAGAACTAGAACAGAACTAGAACAGAACTAGAACAGAACTAGAACAGAACTAGAACAGAACTAGAACAGAACTAGAACAGAACTAGAACAGAACTAGAACAGAACTAGAACAGAACTAGAACAGAACTAGAACATAACTAGAACAGAACTAGAACAGAACTGGAACAGAACTAAAATAGAAGTAGAACAGAACTAGAACAGAACTAGAATAGTACTAGAACAGAACTAGAACAGAACTAGAGCAGAACTAAAACAGAACCAGAACAGATGTAGAACGAAAATAGAAGAGAAATAGAATAGAACTAGAACAGAACTAGAACAAAACTAGAACAGAACTAGAACAGAATTAGAACAGAACTAGAACAGAACTAGAAGAGAACTAAGACAAAACTGGAACTAGTTGCGCATTAATCAGATATTCCTTTTCACCGTCTACCCTTATATGCTGGAACCCATTTGATTGCAAAATAATGTTGTATCAGTTCTTGCCAATGATTGGCTACAATCGAAACGTCATTTCGACTTATTCAATTTGAATATTAAACATTTTTGAACTAGTATGCCATACTGCAGGGTATCATCTATGGCTTCAAATTAGTTTAGCAAATTTTCCAAAATAACTACAAAATCCTCTTTAAGACAAAGCGATTTTCATGCTTACACGAGAATCGTTTAAATTATAAAATTATTAGCTCTTCTACAAACAGACGGGATTTAAACATAATTCACAAAAAAAACATATAAAACTTTTGCATATTTATGTTCTTTAAATGTAAAATAACTAGAAAGCATAAATATGTATATATAGAAATGTATATATAAATATTTACTATCATTATATCACTTCCTTTTCTAGTTTTTTTTCTATTGTTGTCTATACTATAGCTTGTTTATCCTAGTTACCACTACTAGGGATAGTAGTTGCTTTTACTTCTTTAGTTTTTTTTTCTCAGTATTTTTGGTTAATGTTATTTTGCAATTACATCAACAAACAATAATAGCAACCAAAAGCAAAAAAAGAGAAACTCATACTATAGATATGTACATACATATGTACATACGTACACTTAAGAAAAAAAGGACGATTTTTATACGTAGTGTATGTTTAGCATATATACTATACTGAAGCATAGTAGTACATATTACGTATAAGAGCTTTATACTTTTACTAGACTATAGCACATAGTACGTGGTAAATATGCAGCTAATCCTTTTAACAAAGTTGACTTTGTTTTTTCCTCCCATAATGAAAGCCATGCACGAAGATGTCAACACAACCCAGCAACGATAACAACGAACAAATAAAACGTTAAATTAAAATAGAGAAAAAAGAAAAATGCAACTGGAAAGAAAATGTGATACCATCACTATTGTTTATTTAGCTTGGGAGTGATTAAAAAACATGCACAAACAAAATTTAATAAAGCAAAAGAATTAGAACATTTTATTAAACAAAAAATAAATTTTTCCTCTATTTTATGATAAGAAAATTTTGAAAAAGTTCATAACACGAAATTTGAAATCTTTAAGAAGAAGATTTGTGATGTTTCAAAATCAATCAGTTTAGTTCTTAATCAGTTAAGATTCAGTTCCAGTATAGCTCTACTTCGTTCATGTTCAGTTCTAGTTCAGTTCTAGTTCAGTTCTTGTTCAGTTCTAGTTCAGTTCTAGTTCAGTTCTAGTTCAGTTCTAGTTCAGTTCTAGTTCAGTTCTAGTTCAGTTCTAGTTCAGTTCTAGTTCAGTTCTAGTTCAGTTCTAGCTCAGTTCTAGTTCAGTTCTAGTTCAGTTCTAGTTCAGTTCTAGTTCAGTTCTAGTTCAGTTCTAGTTCAGTTCTAGTTCAGTTCTAGTTCAGTTCTAGTTCAGTTCTAGTTCAGTTCTAGTTCAGTTCTAGTTCAGTTCTAGTTCAGTTCTAGTTCAGTTCTAGTTCAGTTCTAGTTCAGTTCTAGTTCAGTTCTAGTTCAGTTCTAGTTCAGTTCTAGTTCAGTTCTAGTTCAGTTCTAGTTCAGTTCTAGTTCAGTTCTAGTTCAGTTCTAGTTCAGTTCTAGTTCAGTTCTAGTTCAGTTCTAGTTCAGTTCTAGTTCAGTTCTAGTTCAGTTCTAGTTCAGTTCTAGTTCAGTTCTAGTTCAGTTCTAGTTCAGTTCTAGTTCAGTTTTAGTTCAGTTCTAGATCAGTTTTAGTTCAGTTTTAGTTCAGTTCTAGTTCAGTTCTAGTTCAGTTCTAGTTCAGTTCTAGTTCAGTTCTGGTTCAGTTCTAGTTCAGTTCTACTTCAGTTCCAGTTCAGTTCTAGTTCAGTTCTAGTTCAGTTCTAGTTCAGTTCTAGTTCAGTTCTAGTTCAGTTCTAGTTCAGTTCTAGTTCAGTTCTAGTTCAGTTCTAGTTCAGTTCTAGTTCAGTTCTAGTTCAGTTCTAGTTCAGTTCTAGTTCAGTTCTAGTTCAGTTCTAGTTCAGTTCTAGTTCAGTTCTAGTTCAGTTCTAGTTCAGTTCTAGTTCAGTTCTAGTTCAGTTCTAGTTCAGTTCTAGTTCAGTTCTAGTTCAGTTTTAGTTCAGTTCTAGTTCAGTTCTAGTTCAGTTCTAGTTCAGTTCTAGTTCAGTTCTAGTTCAGTTCTAGTTCAGTTCTAGTTCAGTTCTAGTTCAGTTCTAGTTCAGTTCTAGTTCAGTTCTAGTTCAGTTCTAGTTCAGTTCTAGTTCAGTTCTAGTTCAGTTCTAGTTCAGTTCTAGTTCAGTTCTAGTTCAGTTCTAGTTCAGTTCTAGTTCAGTTCTAGTTCAGTTCTAGTTCAGTTCTAGTTCAGTTCTAGTTCAGTTCTAGTTCAGTTCTAGTTCAGTTCTAGTTCAGTTCTAGTTCTGTTCTAGTTCAGTTCTAGTTCAGTTCTAGTTCAGTTCTAGTTCAGTTCTAGTTCAGTTCTAGTTCAGTTCTAGTTCAGTTCTAGTTCAGTTCTAGTTCAGTTCTAGTTCAGTTCTAGTTCAGTTCTAGTTCTAGTTCAGTTCTAGTTCAGTTCTAGTTCAGTTCTAGTTCAGTTCTAGTTCAGTTCTAGTTCAGTTCTAGTTCAGTTCTAGTTCAGTTCTAGTTCAGTTCTAGTTCAGTTCTAGTTCAGTTCTAGTTCAGTTCTAGTTCAGTTCTAGTTCAGTTCTAGTTCAGTTCTAGTTCAGTTCTAGTTCAGTTCTAGTTCAGTTCTAGTTCAGTTCTAGTTCAGTTCTAGTTCAGTTCTAGTTCAGTTCTAGTTCAGTTCTAGTTCAGTTCTAGTTCAGTTCTAGTTCAGTTCTAGTTCAGTTCTAGTTCAGTTCTAGTTCAGTTCTAGTTCAGTTCTAGTTCAGTTCTAGTTCAGTTCTAGTTCAGTTCTGTAGCCTGATCTACAGGGTGTCATAATAGTTAAGAAAATCGTACAACTTTTAACTGATTTCTTTGTGGCGGACTTTCTTTTAATTAAATCCTTTTTAACTCATAACAAGCCCTTTAAACCTCAAAACAAAGAGAAATTCAAAATATGTATGTATGTTGAAATTAAGTAAATAAAACGAAGCTAATCGAGTCTATAATATTTAATTGGTTTAATTAATAGTTTATTTGTTCTCATCATGCTAGCACTGGGTACTTTTGCTCGTATTGCTATTGTGATAAATATTTGGTTTCAAATGTTTGTTTTTCTTTTAATATTCTGAAGTGGTTGCAATTGAAGTAAACCTCTTTAGTTAAGGGTTAACTAAAGGTTACACTCTTGACAATTTTTATGAGACCTTAACAAGATTCGTTTAATTTTCCAAAAAATAAAAAAAAAAATCACAAAAAAGCTCTTAAAAAAGCTACAGAAACTGTAATATCTACTCTTAAACGAATCATCAGCAACATCCGTTTCTCACCGCCCTGTCTAAATATAATCGTTGTCATCAGTGTAGGTACCATAAAACGCCCCTTTCTCACCAAACCTACAAACGAAATATGTATTTTGTGTTGTCGTACAAACTCATAAATGTGGTTTTTGATCAAATCGGTAAGGGAAAGGGGTTAAAAACGTACATACAAATTTTAATGTTATGGGTTAAATTTTTTTCCGGGTGTTGTTGGTTGGTGCCGTTCAAACTTTTACCCTTACTTTAAATGTGTACGTGTATGTGCATTACTTGGTAATGTCATTGTCATTGTTGTAGCTGCTAATGTTGTTACTTGTTGTCGTCGTCATCATCATAATCGTCGTTGTTGTTGTTGTTGTGTAATAATATTTACAATGACTGCAGTATAGCAGTTTTGAAACATACAACAGCAACTTTTTTTACAGACAAAAAATGGACTGACTGTGTAACTATATATCTATCTACATATCTATTGGTAGAAGAGGTTTAGGGGGAAGAACCAGAGTGCCAAAAGGATAGTTGTAGCACGAAGTAGTTACAAAAATGATGATGACAATAACACTCAAAAGCAATGGCTGTGGCGGCTACAAAATATATGTTGTATAAATGTTTGCAACATTTTTTTTTTATATTCTTCCTCTATTTTTTGCTGCATTGAAATAATGGCAACATTTTAAACATTACATGCTTAAACGTAACAACAAGGACAACAACTATAACAGCAACATCAACATACTAAAAAAAAAGGAAAAATGTGAACAACAAGCATCATCAACAGCAACAACCACCAGCAGCACTATCACCATCATCATCTCCACCATTACTAGTAGATGTTTAAAATGTTGTTTCGTTGGTTGAATTGTTTGTTTGCTTGTTATAGTTCAAATTTTACGGATCTGTATCACTCTTCTCCTACTGATGATGTTCACATTGTAAACAATAATGAAGATGATGATGATAATGTTGAATATGATGATGATTTTGGCTTTTTGGTTCACGCTTTATATGGACAAAAAAAATAGGATACATTAATTTTGATACGCTTTATTTAAATAGGGGAACAAAAGTAGAACTGATCCAGAACTGAACTACATCTGGGCTAAAATTGAACTAGAACTGAACCATAACTGAATTATAACGAAACTAGAACTGAACTAGAACTGAACTAGAACTGAACTAGAACTGAACTAGAACTGAACTAGAACTGAACTAGAACTGAACTAGAACTGAACTAGAACTGAACTAGAACTGAACTAGAACTGAACTAGAACTGAACTAGAACAGAACTAGAACTAGAACTGAACTAGAACTGAACTAGAACTGAACTAGAACTGAACTAGAACTGAACTAGGTCTAAACTGATCCTAATTTTTCACTATTACAATTCCATAAAGTGTAAAAAATCAGCGGAAATCAACACTCAAACGCATACACAAAAATATGGTTGTTTACACATACAGTATTAAATACAGTTATGGAGGGACAGAGAGAAGACAGCGGAAAATGTTTTGTAAGTATTTTCGAAATAAAAATCTTGTGTTAGAACGTCCATTCAACATAAAACGCTAAACCATAAAGCCAACCAAGCAAGAAACATGTTTATTTTTTGTTGAGGATTTAACAATTTTGTTTTGTTTTCTAAATTTTTTTTTGCTCATTGCTAAATGTATTGTAAGCAGAGGGGAGGAGTGAGTAAGTGGTCGCTAGTGAAAATATAATATAATGTCCGTGTAATGATACTTACATAGTGCTTGTTCTAACCAAAATTGGTTGACCGAAAAATGCTGGAACATTTTCATCCATTAGAGAATGTGTTTTGATGAAATTTAATGTCGGATCCGGAAGTGTTCGTGAATCATTATGGCATGATCCGGGACGTGGTTCGGGTACCTGTAGAAATGGAAAGAGAAAATAGTTAAAACTGTGTTGATAAAACTAAGAAAACAAATAAAAAAAATATATAAATAAAAACTTAAACTTTGCTTTAGTTTTTATTTAAAGGTAAAAAATTTATTAACTGATTTTTTTTTTTTGGGTTGGATTTCTTTTTGTCTTTGTCAAAATGTCGGAAAATATGTTACTTTTTTTGCAACTGTCTGTATGTATTAAATTTTTTGTTATTTTTTTTCAGTGCTTCCTTTATTTTTCTTTTTTTCTTATCAACTTTTGCTAGTTAAAACGAAAGACTATAACAATATTTTTGGCAGTTCCAAAGTTATGTGCTTTTTTCTGCTTATCTTTTGTTTTTGGCCTGTCTTTTTGTCCTTCATATTTTTTTTGGTAGGAAAATTTATAAAATTTTCTGTCTGCCTTTTAGGGCGGCTTGATGGTAGTTCGTTTTTTCGCGTTTTTTTTTTTGTTGGGTACTTTTAAGATTTATTATACATTTTTGTAAATTATTGTCATTTGTAAAGTATGTTTTTATAATTTTATTTAACGAATAATTTTATTAAATCAAGGTAAAGCGACATATTCGGTTGTGTCTATATAGGGAAGTAGACAGAAAATGTTAAAAGGATTCAATGGGCGTCTGGTAGACAGTAAAGACTTGAAGGAAAACTGAGTCTAGTTATTATGCCCTGATATATTCCTACAAGTAAGCTGTGGATAATAATACACTTAAGATTTTTTATATTTTATAAAGCTTACAAATTAAGCGTTGGTATTTTCATGAAAGCTTCCTCATAAGCTTTTAAGTTTTATCATGTTGTATGTTTTAAAGATATTGTTTTTCACTCTCAACTAACAAACTGTTTTAAAGCATCAATATAAAATTCAAAAGTTTGATAATGCTTGATCTATCTAAAACCTTCCATTTTAAAGAAATGTTGGCTTTTCAAAAAGAGCTTAAACACGTAAAGCTCTTGGTTTAACTCTTACGTAAAAATCATACATAAAACAAGCTTAACGATTACTAGAACACTTTTAAAAAAGTTTACATAAAAATGTGTTATTAAGGCTTACAGAAAAGTTGCAAGAAAGCTTATTGTAAATATTTAAAAGGGCTTACAAAAAAAACTTCCAAGAAAGCTTGCATATGACTTTGATTAAAGCATAAAAAAGTTAAAAAAAAATCACAATACATTGCAAGCTGTTGCAACATTTAAAAAACAAGCTTTCGAAAAAACATACAAATTACATTTTAAAAAACTTTAAAAACGACATTATCACAGAAAGATGTTTAAGGTAGCATACAAAAAAACATCAAAGAAAGCTTACAAAAAAGCTTATATTAAAGCCTATATAAAAGATTTAAACTTTCAAGAAATGTTCTCAAAAAGCTTATGTAGTACTTAATAAGATACTTTTGAAAAAAGGACTTTAGTAAAGCTTAAAAAAACTCTTTTAAAAGAGCTTAAAAAAAACTTCAAGAAAGCTTTCAAAAAATGGTTTAATTAAAGCTTTCAAAAAATGCTTTTATTAAAGCTTATATAAAAGCTTTCAAAATCTTACAGTAAAAAGTTTTAGACAATTTTACAGAAAAAATTAAAATAAAGCTTGGACAATATTTTCAAAAAAGCTTTTAAAGTAAATTTTTAAAAACTTTGCCAAAAAAGCTTTTAAGAATAGCTTTAATTAATTTTAAAGGAAAGTTTCCGGAAATGATTTTAGTAAAGCTTACAAAACAGCTTTCAAAAATTTTACAATGAAATTTTCAAGAAACTTGTTCTTTCTTACAAGAAACGTTTTATAGTAGTTTTTAATATACTTTTAAAAACGATATCAATAGAGTTTGAAAAATCTTACAAAACAATTTTCAAGAAAACTTCCAAAAAAGCTTTTATTAAACGCTTTCAAATATCTTAAAATAAAGCTTTTAAGAAATGTTTTCAATAAGCTTACAAATTAGATTTTTAGAAACTAGATAACGATTATATGAGAGCTTAATATGTTTTTTTAATAAAGCTTACAAAAACAGCTTTTAGCATCCTTTAAAAAAAAACTTTTAAGAAAGTTTTCACAAAATATTAAAGATTATTTGTTCTTTCTTACAAGGCTACTAAAAGTTTTTAATATACTTTTAAAAATAGATCTTAATAGAGCTTAAAAAGGCTTACAAAACAACTTTCAAGAAAGCTACAAAAAAATGTTTTTATTAAAGCTTACTTAAAGCTTACTTACGCTTTCAAAAAACTTACAATAAAGCTTTTAAGAAATGTTTTAAAAAAGCTTACAAATTAGATTTTAAGAAACTAGATAAAAATTATTATATGAGAGCTTACAAAGTTTTTTAATAAAGCTTACAAAAATAGATTTTAGCACCCTTTTAAAAAAGCTTTTAGGAAGGCTATAAATAAGTATATAAATATTTTCAATACTTTCAGAAAACGTAGGAAAAAGCTTTCAAAAAAAAAGCTTTTAAAAAAACTTGATTTTTAATGGATTTCCCCAAGGTAAAAGTTCTTTTTCTTTGACACTGAAAAGCTTTTGATATTTTGTTATTGTGTTTTTTTGCTAAATTACTTCTCATTTGCCTGCTGCGCTTATATAAGTATGTAATGAGTTTGTTATGTACCTTATAAAATCTTTATATAACTCACTACTATAAAAATCGTTTTAATTAACTTTGACCTACTTTAATTTTATCATAAACAACTGCAAAAGAAATAATATTAATTTCAACACCCTCCAATGACCAACCAACCCCCTTGATTAATGCAAATTTTAGGGCTTAAATAAACCAGACTGTGCAAATATGTTTATGGCAAAGGACTTTTTATGTATAAAATAATTAAAAAAGGAGAAAAATATTTAAACATAAAATTAATGAAAAACAAATTTAAGAGTTAATCCTTTGCCAAGAAACTGTAGAAACATTTTTTTTTTTAAGAAATAAACAAAAATTTTCTGACTATCAGTCATTTGTTTGATTTCTTGTTTATTTATATATTTTTTTTTAAATTTTCATATCTTTTCATTTACCTTGGCATTATTGACCGGCAGCCAATTAGAGTTGATGCCACTTTGTTCCTTAAAACTGCCCTCAAATGTATCCGCAATATCCTGCAATAAGAAAACAAAATTTCATAAAAAAAGGAGTAAAATAGGATGTAAAAAGGCAAAAAAATTGTTTTAATAAATTTAATGGAAGTCTACCCTTCCTAAAAAATCTTATTTTTATACGTACATATGTATGTATAAAAATATACATATCGTCGTTGCACTTAGAAATGACCAAGTTGTTGCAATATTTAAGTATTCGATCATATTGAAGAGCACCAATTCTTTTTATATTTCTTGAAATTTTTTTTCATTGAATCAACGATATGTTTTATATAATCCAAAAAAATACAACAAAATGGAGTATAAGTGCAGAGAGTTGTTATAAAACAGACTAAAGTAATTTCAATTTGATGTAGTAAATAAATAGATAAAGGGTGTGAACAATTAGATATGTAGGATAATAAAAAATACTGCAACCGAAATTCTATAAAGATCGATAAAGTCTTCATGTACGATAAAGTCTTCATGTATATGTACGTGATTATAAGTATAAAGATCTGTCTATAAGATCAGTCTATAATCTGGATATTAGATCAGATTATTGTTATAATCTAGATTATAGATCGTGCGATAATCTCGACTAAAGATCAGAGTTTATTTTTGCTTTAATCTGGGTTTAATGTTAGCTTATAATCTGGACTATACATAAGTAAGTGTTCAATAGATCGGCATTAAGTCTGTGCTATAGTATTGTCATGAATCAGTCAATAGTGTGTACTACAACCAGACGATAGTCTGTTACATGTCTCGGCTACGGACTGGAGTCTATAGTCAAGACTATAGATCAGTCTATAGTCAAGACTATAGATCAGTCTATAGTCAAGACTGTAGATCAGTCTATAGTCAAGACTATATATCAGTCTATAGTCAAGACTATAGATCAGTCTATAGTCAAGACTATAGATCAGTCTATAGTCAAGACTATAGATCAGTCTATAGTCAAGACTATATATCAGTCTATAGTCAAGACTATAGATCAGTCTATAGTCAAGACTATAGATCAGTCTATAGTCAAGACTATAGATCAGTCTATAGTCAAGACTATAGATCAGTCTATAGTCAAGACTATAGATCAGTCAATAATCAAGACTGTAGATCAGTCTATAGTCTTGAATATTGATAAGTCTACAGTCTTGACTATAGATAAGTCTATAGTCTTGACTATAGATAAGTCTATAGTCTTGACTATAGATAAGTCTATAGTCTTGGCTATAGATAAGCATATAGTCTTGACTATAGATAAGCCTATAGTCTTGACTATAGATAAGTCTATAGTCTTGACTAAAGATAAGTCTATAGTCTTGACTATAGATAAGTCTATAGTCTTGACTATAGATAAGTCTATAATCTTGACTATAGATAAGTCTATAGTCTTGACTATAGATAAGTCTAGACTATATATTGGTCTATAGTCTTGACTATATATTAGTCTATACCCTTGACTATAGATTAGTCTATAGTCTTGACTATATATTAGTCTATAGTCTTGACTATAGATTAGTCTATCGTCATGACTATAAATTAGTCTATAGTCATGACTATAGATTAGTCTAAAGTCTTGACTATAGAATTTTTCTTTTTCCCCCCTTGACTGTAGATCACTTTATAGTCTTGACAATCTTTTAGTCCTTAGTCTCGACTATTGAGTTGTTGGCAAATGCTTGTGCACACCCTTTTTACATTTACGTAAGTGCCAGTGTATAAGATGAATGAAAAATAGAGTAGACTACTGAAAGGATATACGAACAAAAAAACAATCCCTCAAATAATAAAAAAAAAACACAACACCGAAATACAACGATAAAAACCTATAACCAACTTACCTGCAATGAAAATGCACAAACTGCTGAGCCAGGAATTGAATTTGTTGGTGTATTAAAAACGCCATAAATCAATTTGGCGCTTGAGTGACCATAATGTCCTTCAACAAGATTACTAGCAGATTCTATAATAAAATAGGAAGAAGAAAGAAAGAAAGAAAAAAATAAACAAAAAGTAATTACAATAAAAAATAGCAACGCCAAATACATATTCATTTTAAATAAGGAGAAAAATTAATAAAACTTTTCTGTTCTGTTACCTAAATAGATTTAAAGCTAAAACGCGTTAAATTACTAAAGAAAGAAAATTATATTAATGTTCGTTTTTTTATTATTACTTACGTATTTCATTAAAGTAGAAGGGATAATCGCCAGGTATTGAACAATTTAAACGTGACTTTAAAAATGAAGTCCAACGATTGCGGAAACGATGTGGTCCACCCTTGTCCCATTTACAAACACGTGCCACACGCGAAAATATCGACTAGAAGAAGGTATTTAAGATAGAGAGAGGGAGAAAAAGAGAAAAATAATATTACTAAAGTTTTTTTTGAGGGTAATTAATCATGTTGTTATAACGCTAAAGAGGGAGAAGGGTAAATGGAAAGGAAAATTTGTTGTTTTTTTATTTATGTTTTGCAAATAAAAGTTTTGCTTAACTTGAAAGTTGTAAATTATTTATTGACCAAAAAGTTTTTACTATTTATAATAAATTAATTTAATTTTTTTTGTTCTTGATTATTTATAGTTGTTTATTTTATTAATGCGTTATACATTTACACTTAAAAATAGTTATTTCCTGTTAACTGTAAAATATACCTTTAAGGATTTAAATGGCGTCATAAATAAGGTAAATAAATGGTGGCATAAACTAAAGTGAAAAAACGCATAGTTTAACAGTTTTATTGTTTTGTAAAGTTTAACTAAAGTTTTCTTTTTAACTTGACATAGTTTTATTAAAGTTTAGAAAAAGTTTTTAGAGTAAATATGAAAATGGCGACAGAGTTTAAACAAGTTTTATGATAAATGTAAATACTGTTTAACTGGTAGTTAATAACAGTTTAAGTATACTTAGATTATTTATTATTAAGCACAGTTATAGCTAAACTATTTGTTAACAGTAGTTTAAACAAATTAGCTTTAAGGGCGTAAAAGCTTTCTACTCATTTGACTGCTATTGTTAACAGCAGTTTATTTGAACTTGGTTTAAACTTATAGTTAACATAACTTAGAGCTTAAAGCTCTTTATTGTAAACTTTTACTTTGTGTAATGAAAGTTTAACTAAACTTATAGCAGTTTAACTGAACTTGGTTTAAACTATTACTGAACATAACTTAAATCTCTTTATTGTTAACTTTTATACTGCGTAATGAAAGTTTAACTAAACTTATATTACTTTGTGTGTAATTAAAGACAAATAGAGAAAGAATGAGAGCTTTTAAATGATCTAAATTTATCAAAAGCTTTCAATCTATACTAAACATTTTTTACATATTTCAGCATTTATTCAACTCAATAAAACGCATTTTTAACGACCCCATTTCAGCTTGAATGCTTCATCATAATCAAAGGTTATGTTAACCCTAGGCCTAGTAAAAAAAACATCATGTTTTTATTCAACCTTAAACGCTTTTGCCATCAAGTCACAAACAAAAAAATAACCTGAAAGTATATGTTTAGCCATCATCATAATTTATAACTTTTAATTATGACTATTTTATACTTTATGTCTATGAGCATTATGAAATATGTTAGGGGCCCCAAAATATAAGATATTTTATTTTACTGCCTTTTTTTGTACAAGGACAAAAGCCATTTTTAGGTTTTTAGTAATAAGGATTTGCTGTTTTTCATTTATTTTTTTTTACATTTTTTTGGTGTTGTATATATTAAATACTTACTTTTCCACAATTTATATACTCCACCGCTGTTTCACGAAATAAGAAATATACAAAATCGCCCTGGGTAAAAGAGCTAACAAAATTTGGTGCTGTAAAAAAAAGAAAAATAATAGTCATATATAAGAAAATTTTTGTGAAAATGTGTATTATTTATTGGTTAAGATGACACTATTTAATGGTAGTTAAAGTGAAAATAATAGAGAATTTATATGACAATTGCGAAACAATAAAAAGGAACAAGTTTTTCTAATATTTTACTCATATAAGAGTCTCAAAAGCAGAGATTCCGTATTGGTAATATAACAAATTTGAAAAATATTTCTATAGACTTAGAACTAAAGTCTATATATATACTGATCTATAGTCAAGACTATAGACTGATCTATAGTCAAGACTATAGACTGATCTATAGCCACTATAAGACTATAGACTGATCTATACCCAATACTATAGACTGATCTATAGTCAAGACTATAGACTGTTCTATAGTCAAGACTATAGATTGATCTATAGTCAAGACTATAGATTGATCTATAGTCAAAACTATAGACCGATCTATAGTCAAGACTATAGACCGAACTACGGTCAAGACTATAGACCGATCTATAGTCAAGACTATAGACTGATCTATAGTCAAGACTATAGACTGATCCATATTCAAGACTATAGACTGATTTATAGTCAAGACTAAAGACAGATCTATAGTCAAGACTATAGACTGATCTATAATCAAGAATATAGACTGATCTATAATCAAGACTATAGACTGATCTATAGTCAAGACTATAGACTAATCTATAGTCAAGACTATAGACTAATCTATAGTCAAGACTATAGACTAATCTATAGTCAAGACTATAGACTAATCAATAGTCAAGAATGTAGACTAATCAATAGTCAAGACTATAGACTGATCTATAGCTAAGACTTTAGACTGATCTATAGTAAAGACTATAGGCTGAACTATAGTCAAGAATATAGAATGATTTATAGTCAAGACTATAAACCGATCTATAGTCAAGACTATAGACCGATCCGTAGTCAAAACTATAGACCGATCCATAGTCAAGACTGTAGACCGATCTATAGTCAATACTATAGACTGATCTATAGTCAAGACTAAAGACTGATCTGTAGTCAAGATTATAGACTGATCTGTAGTCAAGACTATAGACTGATATATAATCAAGATTATAGATTGATCTATAGTCAAGACTATAGACTGATCTATAGTCAAGACTTTAGACTGATCTTTAGTCAAGACTATAGACCGATCTATAGTCAAGACTATAGACTGATCTATAGTCAAGACTAAAAACTGATCTATAGTCAAGACTAAAGACTGATCTATAGTCAAGACTATAGACTGATCTATAGTCAAGACTATAGACTGATCTATAGTCAAGACTATAGACTGATCTATAGTCAAGACTAAAGACTGATTTATATTCAAGACTATAGACTGATCTGTAGTCAAGATAATAGACTGATCTATAGTCAAGACTATAGACAGATCTATAGTCAAGACTATAGGCTGATCTGTAGTCAAGACTATAGACTGATCTGTAGTCAAGACTATAGACTGATCTATAGTCAAGACTATAGACTGATCTATAATCAAGACTATAGACTGATCTATAGTCAAGACTATAGACTGATCTATAGTCAAGACTATAGACTGATCTATAGTCAAGACTATAGACTGATCTATAGTCAACACTATAGACTGATCTTTAGTCAAGACTATAAACTGATCTATAGTCAAGACTATAGACTGATCTATAGCCGAGACTACAGACTGATCTATATTCGAGACTACAGACTGATCAATAGTTAAGACTATATACTGATCTATAGTCAGGACTATAGACTGACCTAAAGTCAACACTATAGACTGATCTATAGTCAACACTATAGACTGATCTATAGTCAAGACTATAGACTGATCTTTAGTCAAGACTATAAACTGATCTATAGTCAAGACTATAGACTGATCTATAGTCGAGATTACAGACTGATCAATAGTCAAGACTATCTTTAGTCAAGACTATAAACTGATCTTTAGTCAGGACTATAAACTAAACTATAGTCAAGACTATATATAGTTCCAACTATAAATTGATCTATACTGCAGATCATTATAGTTTTATGATTTCTTATCTGACTACAGCACCTTCGCTTCAAATATTTGCAAAAAAATTCGAGTTAAATCTGATAATTCCTATGCGCTTGAGATTCTCTGCCATTTTTTTAAACATTTTCGGTTATTTAACAAAACTTTTTTGCAAATAATTCATATTTCTCTAATGATTAATTTAATTTATGACCATGAAATTACATGACTTATATATGAATATGAATATATTTTAATAATAAATAAATATGTATAAATATTTGTAAACATAAATATCTGATATACAATTATATTTATCTAATTATAACTAATAATTTTGATTTATTTGATGGTTGGTTAACCAAATAACAAATAAAACTAATAAAATATAAATAACACAATTTTGTGGTCAATTCATTATAATCTTTACTTTTTTTCCAACTATTTAATGGTATTTGGGTATTAGAAATTTATTATGTAATGGAAAGAAAAAAATTATGATAATATTTATGTTTCTAATTAGTTTCATTAATAAATTTATTGCATTAACAAATTTAAATAGAAAATCATAAGCAAGTTTTGTACTGGTAAGCAAAATGTTGGAGATCTTCTTTTGCTATAGGTAAACTGCATATTAATTGACTATATACTACACTCTCTATGCTTAACAAAAAAATCTTCAAACTATATTTTAAGTCTCTGCTGCAGGATTTTATTATTCCCTTTTCAATATTGATTTAGAGAAATAAAAAAAACATTAAAAAACAATTTTTATTTATAATAAAAAATCTGTTTATGTATCAATAGAATATTGTATCTCAAGAAATCTGCTGCCATTTTTATACTAAATCCATCATTGTCATCAAAATCATGATTATGAAAATCTTTACAATCTCTTGCCTAGTCACACTATTCATGCATATAGTAGCTGAGTAAATGTATGTATGTATGTATGTAAGTAGAATTAAACACTTCTTCTGTGTGTGTGTGTGTTTTCTATCAATGTCAGAAAAGTTTTAAATTTCAAATATTGTAAATAACAAAATAATAACAAACAAACAACTAAATAAATAAATAGGTTTTGTATAAGTAAAGGAAAAATATTTATAAAATGTTGTCTGGTTGGAGAAATAACGTTATGTTAGGATGAAGAAAGTGTGGCAGAGAGAGAGAGAGAGAGAGGGAGATACTGAGAGAGATGTGCAAATATACTTGTTTGAATGCCACTTTTAAAATTGACAGCAGTTTTTTCGAAATAATGTTAAAAGCTAATATTTTACACTACAAAGTATTTTACTATTTCCCTAAAATATTGCAGAAATTTCGAAATATTTATATATTAAGGAAAATTACTTTTGAATGATATTAAGTATAGATAATAGGCTTATATATAGTTAGAACCATTAACTGATCAATATAGTCAATATAGACTAATGTATAGTTCAGCCTCTAGACTTATCCATAGTCCAGATTGTAGACCTAAAGACTAGACTGATCTATAATTCAAATTTCTAACTGACTAAAATATCAGATTAATATGTAGTTCATATTGTAGATTGTAGTCCATTTCCTTAAAATATTGCACAAAATTTGAAATATTTATATTTATGGAAAATGCTATAGAATGATCTTAATATGCTTATCTATAGTAAGAACCATTGGCTGATCAATATAGTCAATATTGACTAATGTATAGTTCAGCCTCTAGACTCATACTACTCAAGATTGTAGACTTACCTATAGTTTTCCATATGTACTAAGTTCAGACAACAAACTATTTCAGGTCTAGACTGATCTACAGTTGTAATTTCTAACTGATCTATGGCTTCAACTTCAGATTAATATGTAGTTCATATTGTAGATCGTTTGTTAAAACTGAGAATTGACTGAACTATAGTTCAAACTATAAACGGATTTATATTTCAGATTGCATAGAATTTTCTACTCTGGACTATAGATTGATTTGCAGACTGATCTGTAGTCTAGCAAATGAACTTTTGATTCATCTACAATCGAGAGAATTGCTAAAATGACTATAGACGTCAGCAAATAGACTATAGACTGAATGATGAATGATGTATAGTCTATACAACAGACTTATCAATAGTCCAAACTAGAGTCTAAATTAAAGACTGAGTCTAAACTGAAGTCCATAGAGTCTATACTATAGACTGAATTATAAACTGATCTATTATCCAGTCTATAGACTCTTTGGGCCAATTTATAGACTGAAATATGGTCGATCCTGTAGACTAATCCATAATTAAGTCTACAAACAGACCTAAGATTGTTTAATAGCCCAGACTCTAGACTCATCTAGACTGATCTATAGCCCAGACTCTAGACTCATCTAGACTGATCTATAGTCCAGTCTATAGACTGATCCAAAGCCCAATCTATAGACTGATCAATATATAGTTCAGACTATAAACTGGTCAATATTGATCAATAGCCCAGACTATAGATATATGATCAATGTATAATTTAGTCTTAAGATTGATTAAGAATCATGCACAGTCCAGTCTTAAGAGGGATCTACTGTTCAGTTTATAAGCTGTTCAGTCCAGTCTTAAGAAGTTTATAAGCTGAATATAGTCCAGACTATATACTAATCTATAGACTAATCCAAAGACTTAAATATGGTCGATACTGTAGACTGATCACTAATTAAGTCTACAGACAGATCTAAGATTGATCAATAGCCCAGACTCTGGACTTAAGAATGATTTGCAGTCCAGTCTTAAGAAGGATCTACTGTTCAATGCAGATTATATACTGAGATTATAGACTGATTTATAGACTGATCCAAAGCCTAAACTATAGACTGATCAATATATAGTTCAGACTATAAACTGGTTAATATTGATCAATATCCCAGACTATAGATATATGATCTATGTATTATTTAGTCTTAAGATTGATTAAGAATCTTGTACAGTTCAGTCTTAAGAGGGATCTACTGTTCAGTTTATAAGCTGATTATAGTCCAGAATATATACTGAGAATATAGACTGATCTATAGCCCAGTCTATAGACTAATCCAAAGCTCAATCTAAGACTGATCTATATATAGTTCAGACTATAAACAGGTCTATAAGGCAGACTATAGAATGATCTATATAGACACGATTCGGCACTGAACTATACTCCAGGCTATAGTTTAGACTTTACTATAGACTATAGATTGATCTATAGTCTAGCATATAGACTGATCTACAACCCTGACCAAAGATTTGTCCATAGTCAAGAATTTAGAAAAGCTTATAGATATATAGACTAGTTAATAGTCTAGACTATAGCGCGATCTGTAATCAAGACTTAAGACTATCTATTATTATAAGCTAAATGCATGTTCTTGTTACTAATACACTTAAAGATGGTGTAGTGTGCCAATAGAAAAACAACTACAAGAGAATGGCAAAGACATCCATGTTTTAGCTTAAAAAAATACTAAACTTGTTTGCAGGAAAATATTAACAATATTGTATTTATGACAACTAAATATAGATAAAATATAAACAATATAAATAAATTCTGCCTACTTTTATTATGGCTGTTAAAACTTATAAAAAAAGTTGGAAAGAAATATTTTGTTTTATATTTTTTGATTATTAAAAATGTGAAGTTCTTAATAATGTTGTAGTTGTTGTTGTTTTTATGTACATTGTCAAAATGACAAATAAATTAAAATTGTTTGTATTTTTTTACCATAACTACATATATGTGAAATGTAAGGTTTAAACTAAAATAATGGTTCAACAAAATGAGAAACACTGAGAGTATGTTGGAAAAACCAAAAGTGATAGAATGACGCAAAATTGTTTAAAAAGTATAATTAACAAAATATTTAATAGTATTCCCAGCTAGCATTTTTTGAAATTTTTGATCACATTCGAGTCTTTTATGACTCTTCTGCATGATTAAAATGATTATATATGCACACATTTTCTGATCATAAATGATACATTCGTCGGGAGAAAATGGTACCCTACCCGCGACTCTTCTTAATGAGTCATTTATGAGCCCCACTTTTGATCAATTATGACGCATTTTTTAATCTTTTTTGAGTCATTAATGAGCCAAACAATGAGTCGTTTTTGAATTATTTCCGAATCATATTATAGTAATTTTTAAATATTTTCTGAAGAGTCTTTTCTGAGCCCCATTTCTAATCAGTTTCGATTCACTATTGGATCGTTTTTGAGTCATTTTTAAGTTTAGCTATTACATAAGGAACATAATTAGATCTTCCAACTGCTTTAAATACGACCACAAAATAAGTTTTTAAAACCATCATATTTTAAACACTAGGATGATCAATTTATGATGGCAGTACATTTTGTTATTGTTTTTCCAATATTCAAATTTCAATTCTTTATGAGGATCATTTTCGAGTAATTTTTTAAGCGCTCAACTTATTAATCACTTTTAAGTCATCAAAAGGAGTCAAAGATGACTCAGTTTACTGATTAATCATCCAACAATCTTCCAAATGTTAGCTGGGTTATTAAGTATATTAGCTCAAAATTTTTACTTCCTGTCTAAATCAAAATTCTATCGAAATTTTCTTTCAGTGTTTTTACCCCTTTTTTATCAAATAATAATTTTGTTTTTATTAAATTTGGCAGTCAGTTAAATGTAGTATGAGAATTGCACAAATAATACATTAACAAAAGGAAAAAAAATACAGATAAACATATAAATTTATACACAGATATTAATATATGTATATATAGATATGTATGTATTTGTAATAAATAATGAAGGAATATTGTATAAAATGTATAAATGAATGAATGAGCGAACGTACGAATGAGTCAAAAGAATGATATTCATATTTTTGCAATATAAATTGTATAAAAGTATGAAATACAATTTGTAATGTATTTTGTGTAATACAAACAAAAAAAAATCAAATAAATAAATAAATTATAGAAGGAAGAGAAAAGCAGAATACACATACATACATACACAAAAATTTATTGTTTAATTTTTAATAATCATAATAAATAATGAAATAATATGTTTAACAATATATAAACATGTGTGTGTGTATGTATGTATGAAAAAAATAATACACGAAAAAAGTAGTATATGCTCCTACAAAAGGAAGGGGAAAAACAACCAAAGCATACAATAAGGATTTCATGTGTAAATGTGTGCGTAATTTTCTGTTTATATAATTTTATTGCAAAAATATATATTTGGTTGTTTGTAGAAAACAAATACATACATATATACATACATACATATGTATATTTATCTGTACCACTTACCATTAAGACTTAAGCTATCATATTGCTCTGTTTGTAATGGTTCTCTATAGATAATCGGATCACTGCCACTGAAATCAGCCACTGTGCCCGAATACAATTCATTATCTGCAATGGGGAAAAATGGAAAAAAAACAATTTTTTTTTGCTGGTTAGTTAAGTGTAAAGATAAAAAAATTATTATTATTATTAAATGTGTTTATTGTATAAAAAAGCGAAAAATAAAACACAAACAAACAACAATTTGTTATATTTTGTGGTTGTAGAAAAAACAGCAAAAGGATTTTAACATTTAAAGAAAAATACAACAACCTTGAGTTACAATATACATTTTTTTATAGCTTTAACAAATAGAAAAATTATATCTTATGAGACTTTAAAAAAATAAACACAAATTTAATGGTAGAATATCTTTAGTAGGGATTATATTTTTTTTCATATAGAAAACATCAATATTTTATAATCTAAATGGGGAAAAAGTTTTAAAAAAATAAAAAATACACTTAGCAAAAAATTCAAAAAATATTAATAATAGTTTTCGTAATTATAATTAATACTTAGTTCTAGTAGAGTTTGACTCAAGTCCTGTAATAGTTCAGTTCTTGTTCAATTCTAGTTCAGTTCTTGTTCAATTCTAGTTCAGTTCTTGTTCAGTTCAAGTTCAGTTCTAGTTCAGTTCTAGTTCAGTTCTAGTTCAGTTCTAGTTCAGTTCTAGTTCAGTTCTAGTTCAGTTCTAGTTC
>NC_060950.1:57053722-57056324 GCF_022045245.1 Lucilia cuprina | reverse complement strand
ACTAGAACAGAACTAGAACAGAACTAGAACAGAACTAGAACAGAACTAGAACAGAACTAGAACAGAACTAGAACAGAACTAGAACAGAACTAGAACAGAACTGAACAAGAACTGAACTAGAACTAGGAATGAATTAGCTGATATATAAATTTATAGTACAGCATGGATTTTTTGAACTTGGTAAATTGTACACATTGCACCCTTAAAACTGCAGGGTATTTGGTAGTATATTTAAATGGATTTCTGCCTCTGTTTATGTTTTTCTTTTGCGAACATATTCTTAAGGCTTCTTTTTATCCATAAGTACATTATTCAGACTTAAAATATTTATCATGAATATATATTTTTCTGTAGAATTCTATACAATTCACTTTTTTAGTTTTATTTATGTTATATAGTAGCTTATTGAAAGCCATTTTAGGAATTTACATATTTTGGGTAACATTTCAGTAATATCGTGTATGTATGAATTTGTAAATCAGATATTCTAAACCTACTCGATCGATATATTTTTTGGTTTAATTTATTTTCTCTTACTCGAATATTTTTTTGTACCAACCTAATTTGCTTGAATCTCCTTAAACTTTTTAACTATTGCCAATAGTTTTTCATGTTTTATATGTTTTACCATTCTATGCCAAAAATATTCTTACTTTTATCTATTTGAAATAGTCTAAAGCTAGAGATAATTTATTTGTATACCACAATTAAATTTCAAAATGAAAAATAAATAACTTTTAGTTCTATTACTCTATGGACTACGAAAACAAAAACTAAAATAATATAAATTATTTTGAATTCATGAATCCTTTTAATGGCAAACAAATTTAAATAAAAACTAAATTTAATTTTATTTTATTTAACTAAAATGCAATTGAAAATATAAGAATAATTTAAATGATTTTTATTGAAGAAAAAAAAAACGCAATAAAATTCATATAAATTATGAATTAATTACAATATGTAAAGATATGGAAATGGAAAATCTAAATAAATAAAGCATAAATTATGGCTTTTAAAGTAAATAATAAAAATTGCATATTCTTGGTTATATAATGTAGTTAAGTGTATAACATACTTTAAGGCTGTTACATATTTGAGTCAAAGACATTTAATCATTTCGCATTAATATTAGTTTTCTTCTAAATTTTTGTATGTGATTTTTCTTAATTGTTGCCATCATTCACTCACTTAACCTTCTAATGTCAATCTCACTCAATAATTCTACACAATTACGTTTCACTTTTGTCCTTAACATAACTGATGAGTAAAAAATCGTTTAAATTTAAACCATAAACTTAATAAGATTCCTTTAGCCAACATCTTTTCAACTCATTTCAGCTGACAAATACAATTTATTTTGAAAATGTAATTCTATGAAATTTTTTTCTCAATTGTCTAACTATTATGTATTGATTTTCTTCGATTAAATGTATTGAAATAAATCCTTTTTGTTTGCTTTTCTTTCTTCTAGTATTCTCTATTTGATTCTATTTTAAATGTTCATTTTACAATGTTATTTTGAGTGGTATTTTTAATTCGCTTTTCATTTCAATGTTCATATTTTTCCATCGTTCGTATCCTCTATAGATTTTAAAGGGAAATTGTTTTATATATTTTTTTTGTTAGAGTTATATCTTTGTGTATTGTTGGTTTTAAGCAAAATTTTTATTGATGAAAAAAGTGATGAGTAAATGGGTGAAGCTGTAAGAAATAAAACAGAGAAATAAACAGTGTAGTAAAGTTATTTTAAGGAGAACAAAATTTGTATATTGTTAACACAACACAGAGAATTATTTTATAACCAGAATTGAACAAAAACAAAACTTAAGCAGAACTATAACAGAACTAAAACGGAACTGAACTAGAATAAAACTAGAACAGAACTAGAACAGAACTGGAACAGAACAGAACTAGAACAGAACTAGAACAGAACTAGAACAGAACAGAACTAGAACAGAACTAGAACAGAACTAGAACAGAACTAGAACAGAACTAGAACAGAACTAATACAGAACTAGAACAGAACTAGAACAGAACTAGAACAGAACTAGAACAGAACTAGAACAGAACTAGAACAGAACTAGAACAGAACTAGAACAGAACTAGAACAGAACTAGAACAGAACTAGAACAGAACTAGAACAGAACTAGAACGGAACTAGAACAGAACTAGAACAGAACTAGAACAGAACTAGAACAGAACTAGAACAGAACTAGAACAGAACTAGAACTAGAACAGAACTATATTTGAAATAGAACTGGATTTGAACTAGAACGAAACAAGAATTAAAGAAGAACTTCACTAGAACTAGAACACCACTAAAACTGAACTGGAACTGAACTGGAACTGAACTGGAACTGAACTGGAATTGAACTGGAACTGAACTGGAACTGATTTGGAACTGAACTGGAACTGAACTGGAACTGAACTAGAACTGAACTAGAACTGTAATAGAACTGAACTTGAACTGAACTTGAACTGAACTAGAACAGAACTAGAACTGAACTAGAACTGAACAAGAACTGAACTAGAACTGAACTAGAACTGAACTAAAACTGAACTAGAACTGAACTAGAACTGAACTAGAACTGAACTAGAA
>NC_060950.1:57006978-57053622 GCF_022045245.1 Lucilia cuprina | reverse complement strand
CTAGTTCAGTTCTAGTTCAGTTCTAGTTCAGTTCTAGTTCAGTTCTAGTTCAGTTCTAGTTCAGTTCTAGTTCAGTTCTAGTTCAGTTCTAGTTCTGTTCTATTTCTGATCTATTTCTGTTCTAGTTCTGTTCTAGTTCTAGTTCTGTTCTAGTTCTGTTCTAGTTCTGTTGTAGTTCTGTTCTAGTTCTGTTCTAGTTTTGTTCTAGTTCTGTTCTAGTTCTGTTCTAAATCTGTTCTAGTTCTGTTCTAGTTCTGTTCTAGTTCAGTTCTAGTTCTGTTCTAGTTCTGTTCTAGTTCTGTTCTAGTTCTGTTCTAGTTCTGTTCTAGTTCTGTTCTAGTTCTGTTCTAGTTCTGTTCTAGTTCTGTTCTGTTCTTGTTCTGTTCTAGTTCTGTTCTAGTTCTGTTCTAGTTCTGTTCTAGTTCTGTTCTAGTTCTGTTCTAGTTCTGTTCTAGTTCTGTTCTAGTTCTGTTCTAGTTGTGTTCTAGTTCTGTTCTAGTTCTGTTCTAGTTGTGTTCTAGTTCTGTTCTAGTTCTGTTTTCGTTCTGTTCTAGTTCAGTTTTAGTTCTGTTCTAGTTCTAGATAAGTTTTAAAATTGTACCACTAACCACAGGGTTTTTGTATACTTTTTAAGTTCATTGAGTTACTTATGGTTAGAATGTATTAACAATTTGTAACATCTATATATTTTAAGAAATGAATACAAAAACTTATGTACATTCATATGTACAAAATAAATAGAAAAGAAAATAATTGTAATGCATGCCAAATATTCTATGTAAATGTATACAATTACACCAGCCATGGGTATTTTTTCATTTTCTAAGCACTGGTATTTAAGTAAGAAAATGTGCTTTCGACTATTTACTAAAAGTTTTTGAAAATATATAAATACTTTCAAGAATAACTACTACTTCTGTCGCTTTTCACTCCATTCGCAATATTGCCCATTACTGCGTTATATGTATAATAACATGTTTATTTTGTATTATAGAAAATCAATTTTTTATATTTTTTTTCTTTAGCAAAATTTTTTGTTACAAAGTTTTTTCTATTTTTTTTTCATTTTATTATTTCTTTGTAAATGAGGAGAATAATGTGTCTATGTCAAATCGAGTATTTGTGGTAAAAGTGGAAAGAATTTTACAAAGCATATGTTAAGAGTTTAGGTAAGATATGTTTGAAAACGGTATGTATATTACATCAGATTACAAAGTTCTCCTACATCGACATGATTCTTTTCTATTCTTTTATTGTTCGGTCCAAGATCTGATTTCTACTAGAAAGGAATTTTCGTCTTTAATATTAAAAAGAATCGTCCTTCGCATTTTCTTTATTTTCAACAACAATTAAGACATCTTTAAGCCTACTTTCAACAGAAAATTCTTTAAAATTTTAATTAAAGAAAATACTTAAATTATTAAGTTAATCCTCTAAAGAGTTTTTCTGTGTAAAGAGAAAATGTTATATTTTCTCTGAAATTGTTTAAAGAAACAAAAAGATAGAAACTTTTCTTATTAAAATTTGTTTAGGCTCTTGCTTTACTTAGAACTACAATAAACGACCGACCGCAAACCACCCACCCAAACACACACATACATAAACGCACATAAAAGTACTCTAAAGGAAACGACCTTCAAAATTTTGTAATAAAACATTTCTAACATTGAAACGAAATGTATACAACAACAACAAACAGGCAGTGTAACAATTTTCAAATTAGTTCTGTCCAAGGCTAAAAATCCCCAATGAGTTGTTGCTGCAGTTTTTTTTGTACAACTTTATTTTAAACATAAAAGAACAAATAGCAATTTGAATGGAAAGTAGGCAACACATTTTTATACATATTTGTTAAAATATGTGTGTATGGGTGTATTATTGTGTGTAAATTGAAAATTAAAGATCCCAGCAGTTCGACAAAGAGTCATTGCATCCGAAAAAGACCATGATTTCTATTTACGTCTAACCAACTGGTTGACTGTATTTTGTCATGGATCATCCCTTTAGTGTCCCCTTTGTAAGCGAGAGAGAGGACACTTCAAAAACAAACTTCAGCTTTGTGCTGTCTCTTCGTAATCTATGGGGTGACGTTTGGCATCCTCGTAGGACAAGTACATGTTAAAATAGCTATTCCCTTGGACGTTAGGTGGCTAGGGTTAACACTAAATGGTAGGTTAAATGAGTAGTTCAAGACTCTTGGACCAAACAGCTGGGTATGTGCGTGTGTGTTTAAGACAGTGTTGGTGGGCAGTTAGAGCTAATAAGTAGCTTTATAATAAAGCTATTCGATGTTTTAACATAAATTTGTGTTTAAATTTAGTTTTTTAAGGATTTTAAATGTTACCGTCTCTTTGTAGCAATCACTGATTTAGGCAAAACTCTTTGTTCCTTTATATGTGTTTATGTAGTGTCCCTAAAGTTTTTTTTTAATTTTTAACAAATTACATACTGCAACAATTTATTTTAAATATTTACTTTAAAATTAACATAAATACTTTTATCTGGTAAACAACGAGGACAAACGGAAAAGGACTTAAAAAGAAATATTTCTTTTAACACAAAGGCTAAAGTTAAAAAAGTTTTTTTGATTTTAATGTCAAAAATTTATTCGATAGATATCTGTAAAATATGGTCCTTCGTAAACGAAAATATAATACTACAAGTTTAGTGAAATGATCCGTTGAATTTAAAATTTCAAAAAATTTTAAAATTTTTTTCATTTAAGTTCTTTAAATTTCTTGACCAATAATAATTCTTTGAATCATTAACTATTCTATAGAAATCGTCCTACGTGCTCTGAACAAAATAATATTAATCTGGTTTCAAATTTACAATAAAATAGTCCTTCGAACTTCGATAGTGTCCATGGTAAAAGTTTATTGTTTAAATAAATGTAAGAAAAGGTCCTTCGAATGCATAATTTTAAAATTCTTAGGAAGTTGTTTAACCTTTTATTATTGTACAGAATCAAAAAAATTCAATAAAAAATGGTCCTTCGAAAACGAAAATGAAAACTTCAATGAAATGATCCGTTGAATTTAAAAAATTCTAATTTTTAACTAATTTTTCAAGACGAATAATAATTATTAAAATCGTCATTATTCTGTAGAGGTGAAATGGTCTTGCGAGCTCTTAACAAAATATTTTCAATCAGGTTTAAAATTTACAATAAAATACGCTTTTAAAATGTTCCTGGCTAAAGCTTAATTTTTAAAATTCTCAAGTTGTTGGCCAACAGTATTTCTTTTACAGAAATAAAATGGTCCTTCGAGCCTTTTAATAAAAAACTAAATTACGTTTTAGGTTTTAAAGTAGTTTAAGGTTTTAAAGCTCCTTCGAAATATCTTTCAAAAATGGTCCTTCGAAAACAAAATTTCTAAAATTCACACATTTTTATACTAATTACCAAATTGTTAACCCATAATAGTACTTTGAATCGTATGATTCTTATTCTGAAAATATTTATTGGTCCTTCGACCTCTAAAATAAAGAATTCAAATCAAGTTTAAAATTTTAAACTTAAATGGTCCTTCGAACTAACAGTTTTATTTTTGTAGTAGAAATACTGTTGTTGTCCAACAGTATTTCATCAACAGAAATCAAATGGTTATTCGAGCCTTTAAATAAAAAGTTAAAATTAAGTTTTAGGTTTTAATGTCGTCCTTTTAACAAACATTAAACTAAAAATGCTCATGCTGTTTACAAATATTTAAAAAAATGGTCCTTCGAATGCAAAATTTGTAAAATTTACAAGTGACAAAATGAAATGGTCCTTCGGTTCAAAACTTTAAAAAAAATTTAAATTTTTTAACTAATTCCCAAGTTGTTGACCAATAATAGATTTTCAATTCCTACATTATCTCATTAAATGGTCCTTCGAGCCCTAAAATAAATAACTAAAATTAGGTTTTAGATGTTAAACTAAAATGGTCCTTCGAAAATGAGCAAATTAGAGACAAACACAATTCCAACTCGATAACCTGAAAGTGTCTTTCAAAAACTTCTAGAAATGACTTCCTATTCTATAAAATTTTTTATAGCAATCAACCCACATAACTTCCTGCTTTTTCTCTATGTGTGTGTATGTGTGTAAATATGTGTGTTTGACTTTTGTTTTATTATTTTATGTAAAAATTATTTGCATAAAATATTTACTCAAACTTTTATTTTTATCCAACAAAAGTTTAAAATATAATCACAAATCTCGTAAATTTTTTACTTGTTTTTTTTTTGTTCAGCATTTTTCAAATGCTAAATATTTATATAAGAGAAGTAAAAAGCGTGTGTTTTTTTCTAATAAAATGACATTTGTAACTTTATATACATTTATATATTTATCTATGAAATTAAACCTTAAACACACGAGTAACAAAAAAGTGCAGAAAAATTTGTTTGATAAAAATTCTAAAAAAAGCGGAGGGAGGGAGTATAGAAATATGATAACAAAAATCACTCTAGTAAATGTATGAAATATCTAAGGTATCCTTTGGCATAACACTCTACAAAAAGTTTTTTTTTTTTTTTGTATAAAAATGGTTTAAAATATTTTTCTAATAGAATGCCATATAGTATTGTTATAAATACGAACTAAAAACTTATGTACAATTATTCATTTAACTAGGTAACATCAAATCTGATACTCAAAGTCAAAGTTTTTCAACACCAACAGCATAAAGGATTAAGTACAAAGAGCAATTAGTTATGTTAATATTACTCTGTTTGAAAAATTAAACCATTTATCACTTTTCTCAAGAAATGGTCCTTTGTATTGTAAATAAACTATAAAAATTCCTTTCATATCTAGTTTTAACTAACCTTGAGTTAATATTACTCTGTTAAAAAAAATGGTCCTTCGAACCATAGAAATATACAGATTTGTGTGAAAATTGATCCTTCGAAAGCGAAATATTCAATATTTGAACATATTTGCACTAATTCCTAAGTTTATGGCCATAAACCTTATATTACCCTAGATAAAATGTTATGGTCCTTCGAGTCCTAATATAAATTATTGAAATAAAAGTTTTACACACATTTTCTCAATGTCTGATTATTTTTTATCCTAACGATAAACTGTCCGTTTTCATATAAAAATTATTTGAATCGGCAATATATCTATCGGTTAAACGATAATCGTAGTTCGAGATAATGGCATAAAAAATCAAAATTTCTCTTTAAATTTTTAAAAATTTCCACATTTTTACTATAATTTCTAAGAAAATGACCAATACTAGTCATTCGAATCTTACATTACACAAAAGAAATTGTATGGTCCTTCGAGCCCTAGAAATAAATAATTAAAATAAAACAAGGAAAAACTTATGCTAATAAATCCGCTTACAAATAGGAAATCAAGAACTTCAATATAATGCAAACGGTAAGTAGTAGTCATTCAAAATTAAATGGTTAAATGGAAGTACAATCCATTACCGAGTTTTTGCTGGAAAGTTTTATATCAATCGCAAAAATCGTTAAACAAATGGTCCTTCGAGCTTTAAAAAATCAATAAATAAGAACAAGTTTAGGTCTTCAGTATAAATTGGACATATTGTACGGTTCTTCACCAACACCAGACATAAATGACCACTCATCAAAACCAGAAATTTTCAGGAACTATGAGAGATCAAATACTCTTTCAATAGTAAGTCCTCTTGTATAATATATAAAAGGACGAATGTACGTGTCGCAAAGGGAATAAAGCTTGAAAAACTTTACCCGACTTGTCCTCCGGTAGGTTAGTGATCTAGTTTGGAAGACCGGAGATGGTGGATTCGATTCCCACATGTAGCACTGGTCAAATTGGATTCGATTCCCACCGTAGCACTGGATAAGGAGCGCACAACAGGCCCGATGGAGGCCTAAGTGTATTTCTTCGGAATATATTCTCCTTTCAAACTAACTACCTGACTAATGCAAAACAATCTGAGTCAACCAGAGGTGATTTAAGAGCAAGAGAATAGATTAAGAAGAGACAGCCCAAAAAGCTTAAGTTTGTTTTTAAGTATACGTTGTCTTTCTCTTTCTACAAAAGAGAGTAAAAAATTAGTTCTCTGAGTGGTTTTGCTTGTTATTTATACAGGTGTGATACAAACGTTTGCGAGTGCTCATTGCGTTTAGCTGCTACGAAGGGTAGTGACGAAAGGCGAATTACAATGAACCAGGTGGTAAGACTTAAATGTAAATCACTGTATTTTTCGGATGCAATGACTCTTTTTCAAACTGTTGGGGTATAATTCTTTTATAGTTACCTAAGAGTATTCCTTCAGATCTAATGTAATCTATATTATATTAGATTATAAAGAATTGGTCCTTCGATCCCATGATTTAATAACATATTCCTTATTCATTTCTTACGAAGTGTAAATTTACCTATACATCGTTTCTATCTCACTCTCTCTCTCTCTCTCTTCTCCTGAGACAACATGCTTTCATTTTCTCTAATTGTATTAGTAAAAATATGTATGATATTTGAAAAAAATCCTACATAAGGAGTGAGATCGAAAAATTCTTAATACACGTTTTTCATTACATTTTTCAACCAAAGTGTTATTTGATTTTTTTTTTTGATCAAGTTACCTTTGAAAAACATGTTAGTTATTATGTGTAAAGTCAATTATATTAATTTTTTTGTTAATCTGATTAAAATGAGTGACCAGAAAAAAGTGCGTATTGAAATTATTAAATATTTTCAACTAAACCCAACTTGGTCTTACAAAAAGTTGGCCAAGCATACAAAGGTCTGCCGTCAAACTGTTTCCAATGTTATTAAACAGTACCGGGAGAACTTGTCAGTTGATAGAAAACCTGGTTCAGGTAGAAGGAATGGTCCACATGATGTTTCTAAAACCAAAAAAATAGATCGCATTTTCAAAAGAGCTCCCAACACATCCGGTAGGAAAGCAGCTCGGTTAGCTCAGTGCTCGGACTATTTGGTACGAAAAGTTAAAGCTAATGCAGGTTTAAAAACATACAAGGCTCAAAAAGTTCCTGACATGAATGCTGCTAAAAATTTAGAGGCCAAAAACACAGCACGGAAATTGAAGTCAAGTTTTATAAAAAATATTCTTGCTGCATAATGGATGACGAAACGTATGTTCTGGCAGATTTTTCGCAACTTCCAGGTCAAAAGTTTTATGGTGCTGATGCTCGAGGGAATGTTGAAGAAAAGTTTAGGACCCAAAAGCAGACAAAATTTCCCAGAAAGTTCTTGGTATGGCAAGCAATATGCAGTTGCGGCAAAAGAAGCCAATCATTTGGTTCAACGGGCTCTATAAATACCGAAATTTACATCAAGGAATGTTTACAAAAAAGGCCGCTTCCATTCATAAGACTTCATAATGTGTCCACTTATTTTTGGCCTGACTTGGCATCCTGTCACTATGGTAAACAAACGCTTGAGTGGTACAAGAACAATAATGTGGTATTTGTACCAAGAGAGGCAAATCCTCCAAACTGCCCGGAGCTAAGGCCAGTGGAGAGATATTGGGCTCTTGTTAAAAGAGAATTGAAGAGTACAAAAAAGGTGTCCAAAAGTGTGGTAGATTTTAAACGGAGATGGACTACATGTTCGAGCAAAGTGACAGATAGCACTATAAAAAAGTTAATGGAAGGGTTTCCGAAAAGGGTTCAAAATTTCATCACTAGTGATTAAAACTATAAAAATATTTTTTTTTTTGTAAATTGTAATAATAATTTGAATCAAATAAAAAAAAAGTTGTAAGTTTAGTGGTTTCTTTTTTGTAAACATATATGTATGTTAAGAATTTTTCGATCTCACTCCTTACAACAAAACAGCACAACTTTTTCCTATTCTCTCTGTCTCGCTTCCTCTCTATCTCTCTCCTGCCATCTATATAAAAAAAACTTATTTTCCATTTAAATGAATAAGATTTGAATAGTTTACGTTGCACTTTATTTTCTGGTATTTTTACCATTCACAAAATTTAATTAAGCAAAATAAGAGAAGTTTTATTATATATTATACATATAATTTTTTTTCTATTTCTGTTTTTTTTTCCATCTTTTAACTAAACTTTAAGCTTTTTATGTGGGAAAAAATGTAGAGTTTTTTTATATTTTTAAAACTTTTATAAAAGTGTTTTTTCTAGAGTACATAACTTACCCCTTTTATATGGGGAACAGGTAAAGTGAAATGTTTTTTATTTTAATAATAATTTTGATAATAAAGTTGATAGAATAGAGAAAATTTTATAAATAAATTATATTGCTAGATTTTTGAAGTATATATAAGTTTGTAACTTCTTTAAGTATTATTAAATTTATTCAATTGCAATAATATAATTTTACTTTAAAGTAGTTTTTTTTTGCCAAAGAGCTCTTCACCTACCTCCACTTTGAACTACAAGAAGCTTGTAAATTAAGCAGTTTTCAACAAAGTATTTTTTTCAAATGCTACTCTTCTAAAAACTTTCTTATTACATGAGCTCTCCCTTTATGTAATTTGGTTAATGTTTTATTTATATTGTTAATATTTTAACATGTTTATGTAAAAACATTTCTGAGTTAAATGCAATGTTTTAAGAAAAGCTCAAACTTTTCCATTTTAGTTTAAATGCCATTCCATGCTTTAAAAAAGGTACTAAGTTGAGTCAAAAAAAAATAACAATATGTTTTTAAATATTTTTCTTTTTTTAACTATGTAAGTGGCAAGAAAACACGCTTCACCAAAAAAAGGATTAGCCATTATTGACTGCTATTTATTTTTAAGGATTTTTCTTAAGTAAACTGTTCTTCTTTTGTGTATTTACAGCTAATGTACTGTGTTGTTTTTTGAACATTAACTTCTTTTTTACATTTGTTTTACTTATACTGAAAGCTTATTCTAAAGTTTAAATAAAAAATGTAATATTTAATATAATTATTTTAATTAGTAAAGTGTTGTTCTTTTGCTTATTGCATTAATTAAAGCTAAATTGACCTTCTGCTAAGAAAAGTTAATTTTAGGTTTAATCTTTAACATTAATGGCATATTTTTTTTTTAAAAACTTGGTTTCATATTTAAAAAAAGCTCAAAAAAACTTTAACTGAATTTAATAAGTTTTTATATCATCAAGACCATAGAGTCTATATTATAGTCTAAAGTACAATCTGCAGTCTAGTTAATAGTCTACTAAATAGTATATTCTTGTCAAGTCTATAGTCTAGTCTATAGTTTAGACTATAGTCTACACTATAGTCTAGTCTATAGTCTAGTCTATAGTCTACACTATAGTCTAGTCCACAATCTACACTATAGCCTAGTCTATAGTCTACACTATAGTCTAGTCTATAGTCTAGACTATAGTCTACACTATAGTATAGTCTATAGTATAGTCTATAGTCTAGTCTATAGTCTAGACTATAGTCTAGACTATAGTCTACACTATAGTATAGTCTATAGTATAGTCTATAGTCTAGTCTATAGTTTAGTCTATAGTCTAGTCTATAGTATAGTCTATAGTCTAGTCTATAGTCTAGTCTATAGTCTAGTCTATAGTCTAGTCTATAGTCTAGTCTATAGTCTAGTCTATAGTCTAGTCTATAGTCTAGTCTATAGTCTAGTCTACAGTATAGTCCATAGTCTAGTCTATAGTGTAGTCTATAGACTAGACTATAGTCTAGTCTATAGTCTAGTATATAGTCTAGTCTACAGTCTAGTCTATAGTCTAGTCTATAATCTAGTCTATAGTCTAGTCTATAGTCCAGTCTATAGTCCAGTCTATAATCTAGTTTATAGTCTAGTCTATAGTCTAGTCTACAGTCTAGTATTTTGTTTAATCAATTAAAACACTTTTGCTCCTACCTCAACTCCAAAGTTATTAACTTTATGAACAAATTCATAAATATTTCCTTTTTAAATATCTCGAGACCCTAAAGCATTACCACATTTAAACACACCCACACATCTACCACACGATACATAAATACATAAACACATTATCATTATGAATTGTGTCTGAGAGAAAAAAATTCCTTGTACAGAAAAAGGAAGAACGAAAAAAAGAAATTAATTTTTGCCGCATCATGTCGAAAGAGGAAGAGTGCAAAAAACAGATATATTTCTAAGGACTCGTTTCCAGCACGGCTCTATCAGTCATTTATTTACACACTCTTATATGTCTAAACAATCATTAATACGCTAAGTCACAGACACAATCACGAATATCAAAGGAGGACCCCCAAAGGCACAAATATAATGGCCAAAGCGTGTGGCATAATTTAGCAACAATGTTTTATGCTACGCATAAATTACCCAAACTGACGCTGAAATACTGAATGTCACTTTGCTTAGTAACATTTGCAAGATGTAATCCCAACTGTTTTAGGGAACTGTCGCTTTTTAGGGTCTTCAAAGGGTACATTTCCGCTTGAGCTAAAAGCAGCAATGTATTACATTTGTAGTAAAAGTAAATTTGTTTTTAGAAATGAAATCTAACTACACACTAGTTTGCCTGCAGGCATTAAAGTGTCGTCATATTAGATAAAATGAAATTATAGGTAAGCAATGATCCATTATAACTACTGGGTACTAGTACAATACATATACAGACGTATTTATAACATTAACATGCTCGTATACATTTGACAGCCATCATTGAAATATCGTGGTTTGCTTTTAATTCTCTTAGGACCAACCATTTCGTGTATTCTCAACTTGTATTGTTCTCATTGCTTCCTTGCTGTCATTACAAACAATAAATACCTTTTAAAATGGGGAGCAACTCAAAATAGATTTAGTATCAAGTATTGCATTGCCATTATCATATTGGAATTGCCAAAAACAGTGGTGTACAATATTATAGGGTACAAAGAAATATATTCTCAGTTCTGTTAGTGTTTAAATTATTCACTTTTAATTTAATAGATAATATTTTTTTGAATAATTTTCTCCTCTCTTGAACTACGCTACTTTCTATGCTAAGTTGTTTAGTGCGGTCTTGTTCCTTTACCGTAGCCATTAAATAGTCACCATCTTAAATCATTAATTTTATGAAAATGATTGTTATGGATTTCATAGGATTCTTATCCCCCTCTTCTACCACTCCAAATAATTATGTGAAATGTGAGAAGACAAACACAAACTATTTGGGAACAAGAGCGTAAGTATTTGACACTACATACACGTCTCTCGCATTAATGAGCGATTGCTGTCAAGTGTATGTGACATTGCCAATAAATAATGACCGTTGACTTAAAATGCTAAATTTTACTATTTATTTTAGGAATAATGTCTTCTTTATTTTACAGTTCAAATTTAGGGAGAATTTGAAATGTCCATATTGACTATTTATGTACCTCTTAAGGTATTCTAGTGGAAAATGGAAATGAGATGAAAATTATTTCAGATTTTCCTCATTTAAAGGATACATTTGACAAGAGACTAGTATACGGACTAGAATACCTGTTGGGCTACAGACTGTAGTATTAATTAGACTAATGACTAGTCTTACCATCGATATAGAGCGGACTATATATATGGACTATAAATTAGACAAATAGACTATAGATTTTACCATAGACTCGACTATAGACTAGGCCTATAGACTAGACTATAGACTAGACTATAGACTAGACTATAGACTATAGACTAGACTATAGACTAGACTATAGACTAGACTATAGACTATAGACTAGACTATAGACTAGACTATAGACTAGACCATATACTAGACTATAGACTAGACTATAGAATAGACTATAGACTAGACTATAGACTAGACTATAGACTAGACCATATACTAGACTATAGACTAGACTATAGAATAGACTATAGACTAGACTATAGACTAGATCATAAACTAGATTATAGACTAGACTGTAGACTAGAATACATGCTAGACTATAGACTAGACTATAGAATTAACTATAGACTACACAACATACTAGACTATAGAGTAAACTGTATACTAGACTATAGAGTAAACTGTAGACTAGACTATAAACTAGGCTATAGACCAGACTATAGACTAGACTATAGACTAGACTACATATTAGACCATTGACTAGACTATAGACTAGACTATAGACTAGACTATAGACTAGACTATAGACTAGACTATAGACTAGACTATAGACTAGACTATAGACTAGACTATAGACTAGACTATAGACTAGACTATAGACTAGACTATAGACTAGACTATAGACTAGACTATAGACTAGACTATAGACTAGACTATAGACTAGACTAGACTATAGACTAGACTATAGACTAGACTATAGACTAGACTATAGGCTAGACTATATTACTAAAATAAACAGTTGAATTTTGCCAAGATCTTTGTTTTTAATTTAAACAATCTACCTTAATTTTTCTTTTAAAATTTTTCTCTTATTTTGTTCCTGGAACAATGAAAAGAAAAACCAGGTATAAATTACATTTTCATTGTTAATTACCTTTGAGTTTTCTTTTAGAAAAATTAAACAGACTGCTATACTTTTTCCTTAGTACTTTATGTTTATAATTATTTTATAAAATTATTATGACTTTAGAGCATAATGGCCAGAAATATTATTACGCGCTTTTGAGTATTAACTTGTGCTTAAGTTGGCTGTTAGCTTTTTGAGTTGAAAATCTATAATATAAAATCTTACAAAGTTCTTTTAATCAAAATTAATCGGAAGTGTTAAAAAATATGTATAAATATTTAGTAAATAGGAAGCTTTTATAAAAAAAAAAACATTGGTTCGTAGGATTACTGCATCTGGCTAAGTTTTGAGTGCTTAGGACTACACTTCTATCAAACTTGATTTTAAAACTTAAAAAAAATCTGAAATCTGTAGTTAACTAAGCTCACATTTAATTCTACTAAATGGCTTTTTTTAACAGCAAAAAAGCTAAAAAACGAGCACATTAACTACAGCAATTAGTTGTTACTTTTTTTTGTTCCCACTAACAGAAAGCCATCAGTCACACAACCAGTCATTATTACGTATTTCATTTGCTTTGAACAATTTTAATGTTTTTGCTGCAAAAAGAACATAACAAAAATTTTCTTACATTTTTTCCTAGATATACGTTTTTTTTTTCGCTTCGCATTAGAAATCTGTATAATTTCTAACATTTGAAAAATTTCCCAACACGTATTTCATGTGCGTACTTAGCATATTTTAAACATTAATTAATTCATTTGAGATTTCCATTCTGCGTCTTTTTTTCTTTTGGTTTGTTTATCTAGTAATGCAATAGAGATTTTTTTGTGGGTTAAAAAGCCTCCACAAGGCAATGGCGGTTGACTTTTGTTTATCTATTCCTTTTTTTTTCCTTGGAAAATGTTTAAAAAAAGTTATCGAGTACAAGTAATGTTTAATCTTTTGCATCTCTTTTTGAAAACAAAAATGCAAATAAAAAAGTAATATAGATAAATGTAGGTTTTAAAACAAAAAAGTTGAAAAGGAATAACTTTAAACTTAACGAGCTTTTGTTATGAAATAGGAGGAAGATTAACAAAAAGCTTGACATTAATGATATTTTAAAGTTTTATTTTGAAGATAACTAACTTTGGAATTTTGCAAATGTTTGCGCAAAATTTTGGATTTCATTTAACTTTAAAGTGCAAAAAGGCTTTGATAAGCTAAATTAAAATTTTTCGTTAAAAGCTTTAAAATTCTATGAAATTTCCAGGAAGATTTTTGTATTTCTATGTTTTTTAAAAACTTTATAAAGTAGCTTAAACATAAACTACTTAGCTTTAAAAAGTCTTATGTATATTTTAAACTTTCATAAATGTTCAAATTTTGAGTGTTTTCTTTACACAATATTAACTGAAATTTTGAAAGCTCCTAGCTTAAACTTGAAATTTTAATGTTTTTTTGGAATCTAGTAAAGCTCTAATATATATTTTAGTGTATTTAATCTTTAAAAGCTTTAAAAAATCTTTACACCTACTAAGGCTTTTATATTTCAGTGAATTTAATCATTAAAAGCTTATAAATGCACTCACTAAAGCTTTTATGGAATTTTTAGCTTATTCTATTAAAGCTTAAAACATGAATTAATATTAACTAAAGGATAAAAGTTCTAAGTTTTAACTTGTTGTTAATGTTTTGGGGGCAATTTTTAAAAGCTTATATATCTAAAATATATTATTGTGTATTTAATAGTTAGAAACTTTAAAATACCTTTACACTTACTAAAGCTTTTATGGTATTTCTAGTTTTTTTTCTAAAAAAGCTTTAAGCTGTGTATTTAATTTTTAAAAGCTTTAAAATAGCTCTACACTCACTAAAGTTTTTATGGAATTTCCAGCTTGTTCTATTAAAGTTTAAAGCTATAATTAATATTAACTTAAAAGATAAAAGCTTTTAATTTAACTTAAAATTTTAATGTTGTAGAGGCAGAAAAGATTAAGATTAAAAGCTTTGAATAAATTTAATATTTAAAAAATTTAAGTTCAATTGGTCAAAGCATATAGCTTGAATTCATAATAAGAAACTTAGTAAAAGTTTATATTACTTACGGGTCCCCCCCCCCGGGGGGCATGTTACCTTGGTGAAGCCTCCACCTTGGTGTTATTGCAATCCCGGGACTAAAAAATTGGTTTCAGTCTACTGCCTGGCTTAGTCCTTGCATAGATTGATAAGAAGTCAGACCAGAGCACCACATAATCTGGTACTACGTGTGGCCAGTTGAATGCAGGACTATGTTCTGGCTAATCAGTTGCTTGAGGTTCCTTTGGGATGCACAAAGTGGCTGTGGTTTAAACGCAAATTCGCGGGAAGAGTAAGTGGCGGTTATAAGACTGATGTAAGGTTAAGTATTTCGTGATAAGTTTGGTGCTGTTGCCGAAACAACAGATACCCCACAGAAGAGTGACTGTTGGTCTATGCGTTGGAAATGAGTTGGTACTAATTGTATAATGTACGGGTGGAATGTGAGGTACGACGGGACTCTTCCCACGGCTTACGTCTCTAGGAGCTGTTGCCAAATCAACAGAGGTATTCCAATGGTCAAATGGTCAATATGGCACGAGTACTTCAGCAAAGTGCTTGTTCATGGACCGGTCAAATCCTTATACAAAAATTGTTACCTGAGTTCTTCATTGAAGGATTTAGGGGCGATGGTTGTCAAGTCTACTCAGTGAATGATAAAGACCACCGTGGGGTTGGGCATCATGCCAGATACTCACGTAAAACACTCGAAATTCATTACTTACGGGTTTTAATTCTATATTAAAAGTTATTAACTATTTTAACAAAACCTCATTAAAATACTATAAATGCCCACCCTTTAAAAGCACACTTTTTGGACAAAAATCAACAACTAACTAATTTCCTGTTGCTATTTAGTTCTTCTTAACGATGACACATTTAGATTAATAAAAATTACAATTTTTTAACATTTAAAGTTTTCTTTTCTATACTGTACATATATATTTATTTATACAAATTAATGTTTGTTGAACGAGCCAACTCTATTTTAAAAAGTTAAGTCCAATAAAACTGCAATTAAATAGTGCTTTTTGGTAGGAAAATTACTAAACAAAAACTACTTCCTGTTAAAATAGGAAGAAAAAAAAAAACCAAGAGAAAATACCAAAACACATGTAAATATAGAAAAAAAAGTTTGAACAGCAACAGACAAACTAGTGGAAAAGAAAACAACAAAATTTTTGCAAAATTTAGTTAAAGCTCTTCTTTTGTGGTTTCCTAATAAAATTCAAATTACACTAATTTTATATGAAAAAAAAAACTTTATATAAATTTGTATGTATATAGAGAACAAACAACAAAAGGTTAGTTTTAGTGGCAAGAACAACAATAAGTTGTTTAAATATTTTATAAACTAACACACACACACAGAAAAGAAATTAAATTAAAGTTGGTGAAAAAAAACTAAAGAAATACTAACGAACTTATAAAACTGAAGCCAAAATTTTTTGTTATATAAAGCTTGGGCAACAAAAAAAGTTACAAATAGAGCCAACAAATATTAAATGATATTTTTTTGTGGTTTGTTATAATTTGGCAATGTTAAAGCTTGGACACTAAAAGTGTTTACGAGTTTAGATTGTTTTTTTTAGGAGGCCACCAGGTCATTAATAATTGAGCATTAAATAAAGTTTAAGCATTAAGCTTTTATGAGGAAGAAAATACATTAAAGTTAAATATGGTTAAAGTTTTATAAGTGGTAAAATAAAACTGAAAAAAAGAATAGTAAAAGAAAAGACTTTAATTAAGTTTTTTTTAACAAAAAGCTTTAAGCTTTCGTATGCTTAAGAAAGTGAAGAAATTATGTAACTTTAGAGTTTTTTAAAAGCTTTTGCTATATAAAGTTGTATTAACTTTGATAGCTTTTAAGTTCTTGAAGTTCTTGAACAGAAAAAATTTAGAAAAAGAAAATACTTTAACAAAGTTTTTTTTAAGCTTTAAGCTTTGGAATGCTTAACAAAATGAAGAAATTATTTAACTTTAAACTTTTTAAAAGTTTTTGCTATATAAAATTGCATTAACTTTGAAAGCTTTTAAGCTCTTGACAAAACAAAAAAAATATAGTAAAAGAAAATACTTTAACTAAGTTTTTTGTAAAGCTTTAAGCTTTCGAATGCTTAACAAAGTGAAGAAATTATGTAACTTTAAACTTTTTAAAAGCTTCTGCTATATAAAATTTCATTAACTTTGATAGCTTTCAAGCTCTTGACAAATTTTTCAAAATGCATTAAAGTTGAACATAGTTAAAGTTTTATCAATGGCAAAATAAAACTGAAAAGAAGTGTAACAAAAGAATAGACTTTAATTAAGTTTTATTAAAACTTTAAGCTTTCGAATGCTTAAAAAAATTAAAAAATTATGTAACTTCAAAGCTTCTGCTATATAAAATCTTGACAACATTTTCAAAATACATTAAAATTAAACATAGTTAAAGTTTTATCAATGGTAAAACAAAACTGAAAAAAGTGTAGCAAAAGAAAAGGCTTTAAATTAGGTTTGTTAAAGCTTTAAGCTGTCGAATGCTTACAAAAGCGAAAAAGATATGTAACTTCAAACTTTTTAAAAGCTTTTGCTATATAAAATTGCAATAACTGTAATACCTTTCAAGTTCTTAACAAATTTTTCACAATATATAACTTTAAAACGAATATTAGGTATTATACATTAAAGTTCATTAAAATAAAAATATCCACACCAAAACACTCTATAAACATATATCTTATTACCTTGACATATCGTTACAAAAGGTAAAACCTACATAAACCACAAAAATTTGCTATTTGTTATCCTTAGATTATTTTCAATGTTTTGCGTTATTTTTTTTTCACACCAAACAATTTTGAAAGCTTTTATATTTATGTTATAGAGACAGCCAGTGTCAGTGTAAAATGAGGAGAAAAAAGAAAAACATTTTGATAAATGCTCAAATCCATAAATACCAGTACCACCAACTGTGTTTTAGGTCATAAATTTTCAAGCCTAACAAGCTCAAATATTTAACAAACAAACATTTTAAACCAACACACTGACATACTTACATGTATTCTACACATACAATCAAACACTCTTATGGAAAAGTACCAATTCTAACTAACTCTTGGATACAAACATAGAGACATACATAAATAAATAAATATGGGGTAAACAAAATAAAAAGATCCTTTACAAATCCATAAATGACCATAAATGTTCAAAGTCAAAATAAATAAAGAGGAAATGTATGTGTTTACAAAATTTCCTACAGCCAAGGGCTGGAAAATAGCACAAAATTGTTTAATATTTGATAAAAATTACTCTTACTCTTTGATCTGTTAAATTCTTAAGCTTTTTCTCTTAAAGCTTTTATCACTATTTCAACATTTATTGTTTTCTAAAGCTTTTGACTTTCTCTTGAAACATTATGTTCTAAAACATTTAGAAGCTTTTATATTACACTCTTCTTGTAAAGCTTAAGATAACTGTGTAGCCTCGAAGTAGTTTTGAAGCCTCAAAGTAGTTTTGAAGTATCACTGCACAATTCTTAAGCTTTTAGCTTGCCTTATTTTTTTAAAAGGAGTAGCTTTAGCTAAAGCTTTCAAAAATCTTATTAGCTTTAAAACATGTTATGACTTATTTTCACTAATACTGACTTAGTTAGCTTATTTTCATGTTGTAGTTGAAAACAGTATTCTTCAATCATTTTTGTTCAAGCTTTTATCATACTGGTACCTAAAAACTTTAAAATTAGCTTTTTTTGCTTTTAACTCTCTTGCGATATTTTGTGCCTGGATAGATTAGCTTTATTTAAAACTTTCAAAGCTTCATGTTGTAGCGAAAGCCTTGTAAACATTTTTCTTCATTTTTATTCAAGCTTTTATCATACTGGTACCTAAAAACTTTAAAATTAGCTTTTTTGCTTTTAACTCTCTTGCGATATTTTGTGCCTGGATAGATTAGCTTTATTAAAAACTTTCAAAGCTCCATGTTGTAGCGAAAGCCTTGTAAACATCTTTCTTCTTATTCTTATATTATATTCCAAAGTTTTGAAATTTCTCGTATGACTTTATGTTACTAAAATCAGTGGTGATAGCTTAAAGCTTTAGTACTATCTTTTTTACGATCTTGAATCATATTTGTTAAAATTATCGTCGTTATGTGTTATGTTGAAAAGTTTAAAAGATTTCGACTCTTAAAGCATCTAATTATTTTCTCCTCGAGTTTGGAACATAATCATGTGAGCTTGCATTTTCTCTTACAACTTTTTATACTTTAAAACATAAAAACGCTCTAGAACTAACAATTGTCCTTCGATTCCTTTTGCAACATTTTCAAATCATTTGATTTCTATTTCTGCTATTGTTTGTGCAAAGACAGTGAAAGCTTTTTTATTCATTAGCTTTATTCTTATGCTCTTTAGCTTACCATTGCTTTTTATTTTCCAAAAAAAAAAAAAAACACCCAAATCCTGTATGTATTAAGAGCCAACATGTTGGCATTAAACATTTTATGTTTAAGGACATGTTAAAATACCCCCTCGAAAAAAAGTTAAATGTATGTAGCCAATAAAGTTTACAGTGTAACGGAAATCTTACATTCAACCAAAAAAAGTTACAAATATTGGAGATCAACAAAAAAAGCAGCAGCAACAACATAAAAATAAACATTAAATATTAAGTTAAGACCTAATCTAAGGCTAACAACAACAATTTATTATAAAATATTGGCTACAAAATGTACAAGAAGCTGAATAAACAGCGTCAGCAGCAGCAACGACCTTCAACAAAAGGATCAAATCACAATACATACAATCTACTCACCCAAATCCTTATAAAAATAAACATACTTGAAAATTAATATATAGCAAAAATGGGCAATTTCAGAAATCTTCTGTAAATGGGTATGGGAAATAGCTTTTATGCTCTTTAAAGAAAAGTCTGCCAGTGAACCCTTTAAAAAAATTTCTCAAGCTCAGCATTGATTTTGACTGATTTACACACAGCTATAAAGATGTATGTTAGTCAGTGATTTGCCCATCACTGATGTACATATACGTATCAAAATGTAAATGTACTAATTGCAAAAGCTTTATTCATCAACAGCAACAACAATACATACTAAATATAAATAATAAACAAAACAACGACAAACTAACGACCCATTACATACAAAAGGACTTCTCATGCATTACTTCCCATTTCTCATTTTCAACCCCCCAACATTTACTGTTGGCACAATTTTAAAAGATGTATGTAAGTAGAATAACATGACCATAGTCAAACAAATTGTCCTTACTTTTCCATTATTTACTACTGCACCCTCTATCCACTTTAAATACATACTCCACACTTTGTACTCTTTGTCTAAGTTTTTGCCAACAACAACAGAAATGGCAACAACAACTAAAAATGATAAGGGTCTATTAAAAAGGGCAAGCTAATAAAGAAATCCAAGGATCTTACTTGTTTTATTATAATTTACAAAAACAAGAAGTTGTGGGTTGTGGTCCATACACTAATAGAATATTTTTAATCTATGAAAAGTACACTTGGATTTTGTTATATGCTGTTATTGGCTAAGCGTAAGGAGTAACGAAAGGCTACAATATAATTCATACTATATATCTATCATACTATAAGCCAGACTGTAGTCAGTCTGCATAGTCTAAATTTTAGTCTATATTATAGGCCAGATTATAGTCTAAACTATAGTCCAGACTATAGTCAAATCTATCTAGACTACAGTCTAAACTATAGTCCAGATTATTGTCTAAACTATAGTCCAGATTATAGTCTAAACTATAGTCAAACCTATAGTCCAGACTATAGTCTAAACTATAGTCTATACTATAGTCCAGACTATAGTCTATACTATATTCCAGACTATAGTCTATTCTATAGTCCAGACAATAGTCTATACTATATTCCAGACTATAGTCTATTCTATAGTCCAGACTGTAGTGTATGCTATAGTCAGACTATTGTCTATACTTTAGTCCAGACTATAGTCTACACTATAGTCCAGACTATAGTCTATACTATAATCCAGACTATAGTCTATACTATAGTCCAGACTATAGTCTATACTATAGCCCAGACTATAGACTATACTATAGTCCAGACTATAGACTATACTATAGTCCAGACTATAGACTATACTATAGTCCAGACTATAGACTATACTATAGTCCAAACTATAGTCTATGCTATAGTCTATACTATAGTCCAAACTATAGTCTACGCTATAGTCCAAACTATAGTCTATATTATAGTCCAAACTATAGTCTATACTATAGTCCAGACTATAGTATATACTGTAGTCCAGACTATAGTCTATACTATAGTCTTTACTATAGTCCAGACTATAGTCTTTACTATAGTCCAGACTATAGTCTTTACTATAGTCCAGACTATAGTATTTACTATAGTCCAGACTGTAGTCTTTACTATACCCAGACTATAGTCCAGACTTCAGTCTATACTGTAGTCCAGACTATAGTCTATACTATAGTCCAGACTATAGACTATACTATAGTCAGATTAAAGTCTTTACTAAAGTCCAGATTATAGTCTATACTATAGTCTGGACAATAGTAAAGTCTATACTACAGTCTAGACAATAGTAAAGAGTATAGTTCAGACTATTGTCCAGACTATAGCCTAGACTTCAGTATAGACTATAGTCCACACTGTAGTACAGACTATAGTCTACACTATACTCCAAAATATATAGTCTACACTATAGGCCAGACTGTTGTCCACACTATAGCCTAGACTATTGTTTAGACTACAGTCTAGACCATCGTCCACACCGTAGTACAGACTATAGTCTACACTATACTCCAGAATATAGTCCACACTATATTCCAAAATATAGTCCACACTATATTCCGGATTACAGTCCAGACTATAGCCTAGAATTAAGTCCTGACTACAGAGCAGGCTATAGGCCACATTATGTATTTCACACTGTAATATAGACTATAGTGTTCACATTATAGTCCACACTATAGACCTGGCTAGATATACATAAGTAGAAAAATATCTTTCTATCACACCCAATAATTAAATTTGTGTTTCAGTATAGTAGTAATAAAAACTAGAAGCTGTAGAAATAGTGGTGATTGTTGGTTTTTTAGTACTTTATATATTGTTGCTGTTGTTGTTATTGTTGTGGTAGTTAGTCATGCAGGATATCTGCAATCATTGTAATTAATAGCAAAACATATTTAAGATTAATTAATGTTTTGTGTATTTTGAACAAACAAAATTTTTCGACATTTTATATGAAAAATACAACACACAAGGAAAGCTTCCACTCCCTTTCTCTTTCCACACACACTCACACGACAATAAATGACTAAGATTGTTTTAAAACGAACAATATTTGTATGTTTGAGTGTGTAAATTTGTTATCACTCTTATACACACATACTGTTTGCTGCCCCTTTAATCCCTGACAAAAATAAAAACCAAGGAAGTAAGGAGAAAATATTTATAACTCTCATAGTGTAAAAACCTCAAACAAGATGAAAAGCTTTCATTAATTTAATCATGATGGAAAATGATAAAAGTTAATTTGTTGGCATTTAAGTTTATATATGAAAGGGAAAAAAAATCTGTGCAAAGATATAATGATTTGAGTATAGTTAAGCAAGTACGTATACGTATAAATTTCTAGAGTGTGGAATTAGTATAATTAGATGGAAAAAAAGAAGAAAATTAGTAAAAATAATTACTGTTTGTTTATCTCAAGTTTATGTGTTGTTGTTTTCTTTTAAGGAAAATTGAGCTTGACGGGTTAGATTAAGCTTAAAGATTTTTTATGCTTAAAAACTATAATTCGGAAAATACTCAAAACCCTAGTGTAGACAATAGTTGATATTACATTCCTGATCTGGCTATAGACACGACTATGATTAAAAAATAAAAGAATCATAATAGAATTTTGATATTCGATCTTAACTGTAGTAAATAGTATAGCATAGGCTATAGTCCAGGCTATAGTAAAGACTATTGGCCATACTACAATAAATACTATAGTCTAGACTATACAATATATACAATATATTCGACAATAGAAGACACTAAAGTAAGACAATAGAAAACACTATAGTAGAAGCTACAGTCAGACTACAGTGGATGCTATAGTCAGACTATAGTGGACGCTATAGGCAGACTATAGTGGACGCTATAGTCATACTATAGTGGACGCCATAGTCATACTATAGTGTATGTATATGACTATAGTGGACGCTATAGTCATACTATAGTGGACGCTATAGTCATACTATAGTGGACGCTATAGTCATACTATAGTAGACGCAATAGTCATACTATAGTGGACACTATAGTCAGACACTATGGTCAGACTATTGTAGACACTATTGTCAGACACTATGGTCAGACTATAGTTGACACTATAGTCAGACTATAGTAGATACAATAGTCAGACTATAGTAGACACTATAGTAGACACTATATTCAGACTATAGTAGACACTATAGTTAGACTATAGTAGACACTATAGTTAGACTATAGTAGACACTATAGTCAGACTATTGGAGACACTATAGTCAGATTATAGTAGACACTATAGTCAGACTATAGTATACACTATAGTCAGAATATAGTATACACTATAGTCAGACACTATGGTCAGACTATAGTAGACACTATAGTCAGACTATAGTAGACACTATAGTCAGACTATAGTAGACACTATAGTCAGACTATAGTAAACACTATAGTCAGACTATAGTAAACACTATAGTCACACTATAGTAGATATTATAGTCACACTATAGTAGATATTATAGTCAGACTATAGTATACACTACAGTAGACGCTAAAGTCAGACTATAGTTGCCACTATAGTAAACGCAATAGTCAGATTATAGTTTAAGCCATAGCCAGGACTATAGTCTAGATAACAGTTAGACTATAGTAGACATTATATTCAGACTATAGAAGACACTATAGTCACTATATCCGAGATTGTAGTCCAGACTATAACTAGGACTATAGTTTAGACTATAAACACGACTATATCCAACAATATGCTTTGGACTTTACCTAAGACTATGGCCAAATTAATAATCTAGACAATAGTGTAGACCATAGCCAAGACTAAAAGATATAGCTAATACTATAGCCCTAACTTTAGTTCACACTATAGTCCACACTATAACTAGTTCCGACTGTAATCCTGAATACAGACTACACCTATAGACAAGACTGTGCATGTTTAGTTTATTATTCAAATGCTCAATTGTACATCATTTTATTTAAATTTTTCTTAAGATTCATTCACCCATTTCCTTAGTTGTATTTAATCAATCATTTGCAACATTTTACATAATCATACTCTTAAGAACAAAAATCCATTCATTCAGTTTTATATAAGTATAAAACAAATATAGACTACTCCCGCAAATCGGTTTAATTACGCTTTAAGCATTTTAAGCTATTACATAAATATGTTAGTGATTAAGTTGCTGCTTGAAAATTTTTACCATTAAAATGGTCATTGAACAAAGGGACGCACATAGAAAGAAAAAAGAAGGATTAAAGGATATAGACTTAAATGTCTATTATTTTATGTTGACCTTTTCATTAAATTAAACCTTTTTCTAAGATTTTTGTTAGACTAAAAATAAATGATTTCAAATTATCATTTGTTACAGTTTTCATTAATAAACAGAAAAACAAGGACATTTCGTAAACAATAGTTTAGATTTTAAGACCAAAAAGGTTTTTCTGGGAATTTAGTCATTGTAATATAATAAATGATTTAACATTAGAAAAGAGAATTTTCGAAAAAAACCTTGAAGTTTTCCAAAGGGAGAGAAAAATTCTAAAGAATTTTAAGTATTTATAAAGACTTTATAAACACTTTTAGATTTCCATTTGGAAGCATTAAGACAATGGTTATTTGAATTTGTTATTGATAGACAGCAGTAGAGATTTTTGTGACACATTTTTCTTATGCAATTAAAGTTCAACTTAGCAAATGAATAAACTTTAATAAAATGTTTAAATGTTCTTTAGTTAAATAAATAATAAATATTTAAAAAAAAATCACATTAAGCCTGTCATATATCCTTGGAAAAAATCTATGACTATATCCTTTTTATTATTAGTGAAATCTGCGTTTTATTAATGGTTGCTGCTTTTCTTTATGTCAACACAGACAAAAACAAAAAACAAAACAAAATGTGTAAATGAAAAATAACGCTTAAACAAATAGATAAATTACTATTTTTTTTCTATTAAATAAATATAGACCTAAAAAACTTAGTATTTTCTACTTGAAAGAACTACGCAGACAACTGAAAAATTGACGAAGGAGGTTAAAAAAAAACAACACGCATATTCTTTTTATGTACACACTTGTGTTTAAGGACCTCTTATTTGTGTTCTTCTTGAAAATTAAAAACAAAATTCTTTAACAACAAATAAGCATACAATAAATTCTGAGTATAAACCACACGTTTTTTAAGGAGTCATTGTACCCCTTTTTTGAGCAGCTGAAATAATTGGTATTTTGTTTTTGACATGATAAAAGGAACGCTATTTTAAAGTCCCTAATGGACCAAGAGACTTCCTGGGGACATTCGCTGTGAACTACAGGGTTATTGTAGTTTACAACAAGCAGACATGTAAACAAATATTAAACTAGAAAACATACTCAGAACCTAAAGCTATGTTTTCTAAAAATAAAAGGGAGTTATTAGAGAGAAAAAGAGAAAAATAAGATTAAAAATAAAAAGCTTTAAAACTTGCTCGTAGCTATATGAAACTTAAAACTTTATTTGGTTTTAATCTTCATAGAACTCTTAGTATTTTAAAGTTAAAAGCTTTTTAACAAAAAGCTTTAAAACTCCCAACTAAATATAGTCCAAAAGCAACTACGATCGTAGATACATGAAGCTTACTGGTTTATTTGGCTTTAATCTTAAAACTATAAGCTTTAAAAGGCTTTTAAGTATATTTAAGTTAAACGCTTTTTAAGCTTTACTAAGATTATTAAAGTATAAATATTATTTAAGTTCAATTCTTTTAGCATTAAAAAAGTTGTATTAAACTAAAAGCTTTCATAAGTTTAACATTTTTTTAAGTTTCAATAAACTTAAAGCTTTATTAACCATCATAATATTTAAAGCCTTAAGCTTAAAGTTTTATTAACACTAAACATAAAGGTTTAAGCTTAAAGCATTGTTAAGGTTAATGCTTTCAAAAATTTAGGCTTGATTTTGCTTAAAGCTTTATAAAGTTTATAAACTTATTTAGTTTCCTTCAAGCTTAAATCATACAGCTTTAAGCATTTTTGAAGGTTAAAGCTAATATTTATAAAGTTTTTTTATTTTTATTAGACATAAACCTTTTTGTAAGCTTAAAAGGTTTTAAACTTCACTAACTTACCATATTAAGCTTAATACAGTAAAACCATGATTAAAACACTAGATTTATGGCATTTAAAGAAATATAATGGAAACAAAATAAAACTTACAGCTTTATTAAGCATAAATCATAAGTAAGAATTAAGCTTTTAAGTTTAAAGTTGAGATTAAAGTTTTATTAAACTTATAACAGTATTTAGCTTATATCATTATACAGCAAAAAGTTTGTTAAAGTTTAAAGCGTTTTAAACTTCATTAAGCTTAAAGCATAAATAACTTTATTAAGCTCACTACAACAAAACCATGACTAAAAGTCTAGATATATGGCGGTTGAAAAATAATGAAAATTGTATAAAACACACAGCTTTATAAAGCTTTAAACATAAGTAAGATTAAAGTTTCATTGAATTTAAAGTAATTTTAATTGAGCTTAAAGTTTGATCAATATAAAAGCTTTATGAGATACAAACATAAATAGCTTTTTAACTCCTGAAATCACTAGTGTCTTTAAATGACAAAATATTTTTAAATACAAGTTTAATATCCTTGCGATTTTTCTAACCATCACTGTAACAGAAAAGTGTAGGAAATATATATAATTACATACTTTCAAACATAAACACACAAACATACACGTTTTTGCCTCCATTTTCTTATTCCTTAAATAAAAAAGGTTTTACATAAAAACAATAAACTTTGTTTTTATTTCTTTAACAAAAATTTGTCTTTCTACAATATAACACTGTTTGTCATGCAGTACGTGTGAGGGTTTTCTTCATTTACTGCTTATGCCTTAGAAGTTTTTGTTGATGTGTCACAATAATGACATTATTCAAAGGAGAAAAAAAAAGAAACAGTAATAATAAAATAAAACTTTAAACATTCTAATACACGCACATTAAAGTACACAAATTACCTACGAAAAACAAAATGTACACAAGCTTTGAGTTTTAGTTGTTTTATGGGTTTTAAACGAGTGCGTATGTTTTCTTAGATATAAATACCCGGTAGATTGGGGATCTGCTGAAAGAGATTACACACATGGCTAATGAAAAGAAATCACAAATCTTTAAGCAAACATAACTTTGAGTATTCAAATGTAAATGTTAAAGTTTCTGATGATCTGATATGAACATTCACTGAATGTATGTTTATCGTATATGTAGACTCTATTGATCATTTTGTCTATAATAAATAAACATTCTACTTGACAATTGTTAACTGATTTAATGAAAAAATTATAAAAAAGTGAATCATTGACACACTAGGATATATCGGCATAATCCTAAGACTACGACTTCTAACGTAATATAATGAGGATGAGTGTAAACGTGTCTGTAGTTGGAGATATACGTAGTGGTATGTTTAACACTAGAATAATAAATGTTCTTAGAAATTACAAAATTCATAAAAAGGGTCTTGTAGACTAAAGAGGGAAGGAGAAGGAAAATAACATATTCATACTTGGATTGAGGGATATTATTACTAGATAGATTTTATCATGAAGGCCTAAATGAGTATGTAACTTTATGTATATGTATATGTATGATAGAATGTTTATTATTTGTAAGTAGTAGTTAAACATTAATTTGCATACATTTCTCCGTACATAAGGACATTTTAACAAATACATTTATTACATACATATGAGTACTAATGCTGTTAACATATGCGAAGTGTGTTTAAACAGTTGTTTAAATTTTAATTGAACTTACTAAGATGTCAAATAACACCACAGTTCCATATTATATAAAAATCTTTTCGAACGGATCCTTCGAATTTCTAATTCTAGTTCTACGTAAATTCGTGTTTAATTTTAAGTCTGCTCGAATTCTAGTTCAGTTCTAGTTCAGCACTAGTTCCGTTCTAGTTCAGTTCTAGTTCAGTTCTAGTTCAGTTCTAGTTCAGTTCTAGTTGAGTTCTAGTTCAGTTCTAGTTCAGTTCTAGTTCAGTTCTAGTTCAGTTCTAGTTCAGTTCTAGTTCAGTTCTAGTTCAGTTCTAGTTCAGTTCTAGTTCAGTTCTAGTTCAGTTCTAGTTCAGTTCTAGTTCAGTTCTAGTTCAGTTCTAGTTCAGTTCTAGTTCAGTTCTGGTTCAGTTCTAGTTCAGTTCTAGTTCAGTTCTAGTTCAGTTCTGGTTCAGTTCTAGTTCAGTTCTAGTTCAGTTCTAGTTCAGTTCTAGTCCAGTTCAGTTATATTCGCTGTTTTCTATTGGATTTTCGTTTTTGGTTGTTAGAGTCTAAATTGAATTGACCTCGTATACGTAAATATGCACGGGTATGCATGCATTAGTTAGATTTTTTTAAGTTACAAACTGTGCATGAGTAGTTTTTCTAACAAAAACTTTGAATGAAACTTTTCTGAGGTAGATCCTTCTTTCACTATAAGATTTTCTTATGTCTACAAAAACACCCCCTAAAACTTAAATTGAGGCAACTCAGAACGTAGAATGCTATAAAGTTTTTAGAAAATATACTTTAGTAGGGAGAAAGATTTTTAAGACGGTTTGGCTTCTTGCTAGAAAACAGCAAAAAGGGGGAGCAAGCTTTCATGTTAATTTACTCCAAAAAAATTTCAAGGTAAATATAAAGTTTAGCTATTTTATTACTTTTAAGCATTTGTTTGTCTAACGATGATGTTATTTTAGGTTTAGGTAAATAAATCTGTTTACTTAACAGGTATACATATATATACGCTTAGAAAATATTATACATACATATGTATGTATGTGTATGCAAGTGAAAATATTTTTTTTTGTAGCAATTATTATTAACTAGTCTATTATATATGTATAGTAATGGTGTTTTAAAGATATTTTATTTTTCGCCTTTTTTAAACATTTTTTTAGAATGTGAAGAATGGCATAATATTTGAAGTTTTTAATGATATAATTACTTTTATTAAGATATATTTTATGTAAAACTAACATGTATTTATTAGCTTGATTATCTCAGTTATTGATAGTTTTTTATCAATGGATTATGTTTTTCCCCTTTCTGTTACTATTTTATCAAACAAAACAATTTTTTTTTTATAATTTTTTTTTTTTAAATAAATATTATTCAAATTTATTACCATTCCTATAGCAATAACTCTTTATTTAAACTATCAATATTGTTACAATTCTAATTAAAATGAATTCTAGTTTTTCTATTAAATTTATATATTTAGAGAAAATATTTAACTTTCTATATTTGGTTTATGTATTCCATAGAGAAAATAGAGTAAAATATACATTTATTAGCCATACATTTTTTATACATTTTAGATATTCTATAACAAGAGTATTAGTTAGTTTTAGTTTAAATTACTTTTTTTAAGCAATTAATTATTATTGTAGAATAAAATAGCAAGAAAAAAACTTAAACCATATATATTTAAAGAAAATTAAATACCTGTATTGACCTAAAAAATATAATTTTGGAAAATAAGAAAGTAGCTAAGTATTACTGTATACTTTGAGATCTTTCGGAAGGAACAAGATACGTCAAAGGTAAAAACTATTTTTAGGAATTATTAAAGATTTTTTGCGAAATAACAAAAAAAAAAACTGAGTTCACGCTGTTATTACTACTGAACTAGAACTGAACTAGAACTGAAGTAGAACTGAACTAGAACTGAACTAGAACTGAACTAGAACTGAACTAGAACTGAACTAGAACTGAACTAGAACTGAACTAGAACTGAACTAGAACTGAACTAGAACTGAACTAGAACTGAACTAGAACTGAACTAGAACTGAACTAGAACTGAACTAGAACTGAACTAGAACTGAACTAGAACTGAACTAGAACTGAACTAGAACTAAACTGGAACTGAATTAGAAAAGAACTAGAACTGAACTAATACAGAACTAAAACTGAACTAGAGCTGAACATAGAATTGAACTAACTAACTAACTTACTAACTAACTAACTAACTTTGGAGTAGAAAAAGTTATATTCTCTTAATGAAGCCACTTTTCCGTATAGAAAATTGTTTTAATGAAGGCACATTTCTGTGTAGAAAAATATACCAAATGAAGACGACTTTCCTTATAAAAAAGTGTATCAATGAAGGCACTATTTCGTATAGTAGAAGTGTCTTAATTAAGGCATTTTATGTATAGAAAAAGTGTCTCAATGAAGTCACTTTTTCGTATAGAAATAGTGTCTCAATTGAGGCATTTATCCGTACAGAAAAATATGCTTTATGAAGGTGTTTTTCCTTATAGAAAAAGTGTCTTAAAGAAGATACTTTTCCGCATAGACAGAAAGTTTCAACAAAAGTGCGAATCCGATAAGAAAAAGTATCTTAATGAATGTACTTTGCCTTATTGAAATCGCTTTCACATTTTGAAAAGTGTCTTAATGAAGGCCGTATGGAACAAGTGCTTTAATGAAAGTACTTTGCGTATAGAAAAAGTGTCCTAATGAATCTGTTTTTTTTTTTTTTTTGATTTCTTCATATAGAAAATTGTATCAATATAGAAATAAAGATCGTATATAAAAATTCTACCCTAAAGAAGTTGAGAAACTAATGCAGAGTTAGTTTTATCAGAATTTCTGTATAACAGAGTAGATTTTGTGCTAAACTAGTTCTGTTGCTGATGGTGCAAGTAGTTTTAGAATAGAGTGTTTTTTTTTCTAATACAACATATTTTTTTGGTGTTATCAAATATTTAAAATAATATTTTTTAGTTGGGGTCTGCCAAAAACTATAGCTGAATAGAAATTAAAGTTTAATAATAAAAATAAATATTGTAGAATCCTAATTGCATTTATGTTTTAAACGTGCTACTGCAGTTGATTTTGTTTGAGAGTGTGTTGTATTATTGTTGTTACCAAAACTTTTCATGCATTTTCACACAATTTTTATTTAATAGTTTTTGTAGGTCCTATTTTTTTTTGTATGCAATTTTTCTTGTGCCATTTTTATGGAGTTTTATATTTGAAAATTTCTTGTTTTTTTTTTTCTCATTCAATATTTTATTTGCTTAAATGTCCGTTCATTGGCAGTGTTTGTCTCTGGGTAAATACTGGAATATTTGTTTCTAATCAACAACTATAGATTTATTATTTTCGTTTTTCTTTTTTTTAAGTTTTATTTTTAATGTATTTTTTGTTGTTGTTATATAGCTGCTGTTTTATTTATTACGTTGCCTAGTTTTTGGTAGAAAATGACTTGTTTTTTGTTTTTTTTTTTTGCAATTCATATTTATTATGTGTTTTTAGGGAGTTAAATTATAGTTTTTGTAGTTGTTGTTATTCACACGATTTATATTTATGAACTGAAATGATTTTGATTGGATTTTTAGTAGTTTGTTTATAGGAATTTTTTCCAGTTTATAAATTATTTCTGAGTTTTAATTATTATGCTTTTATTATTATTTTTTGCTGTACTGTGTTCATTTTACTTACAAAATTTATGCATTTTTGTTTATTGAATGGATCATAAAATATTGAGGAAATTAAAGTGGTTTTTAGAAAATCTATTAAAAATTTTAACCATAAATTGTTAATAGTTTAAAAGTAAGAGAAACGGGCCGGGGGTTTAGAGTTACATTTAATAGAGCGCATATTATTTGTATTAAACAAAAAGAGCGAAAGTGTTGTTATAAGTTCAATTACAAACAGTTGGAAATATTTCTAATTAAGCAGAAATTTTAGAAAATCATTAATCCAAAAGAAAATCCAATAATATTCCTACAAATTTCTAATTATAGTTTAAAATCTAATTTTAAACTTATTTTCAGTTTCATTTTAATTACTTGAATTTGCATTTTTCCTTTCTTCATTTGCTTTCAAGTTTTATTTTTATACATATGCATTTTTTCCCCTTAATGACATTTAACTTTTTTGCTCGTTTACTAAAATGTGTTCTAAAAATATTCTGCTTTCTGTTAATTTTTACAATATTTTTCTACAAATTATTTGTCTGACCTTTGAATGTTAACAGCACTTTCATTACTCTTAACAACATGTTGCGTGTTTGACCTTTTGCTGTGTTACTGTTCATTGTTCACATTTCCTTATGTGTGATTTTTTTTTTATCATAATGTTCAAACAAATAATAATTATATTTTCATTAATATATCATGACATTAAGGGGTGTTATTAAAAAGTCTCTAATCAAAAGTAATTTGCATTTTATATAGAAGAATAACAAAAATAGAAAAATGGCGTCAGTTACACGGGGTAGGGTTGTTGTAGCAACTAATGAACTAAACAGACATTCGAGCAGACTTCAAACTAAATAGGAATAAAAAAACTTTATGTCTTCGACACTTGTCAGACACTTTCTACAGAGAAAAGCTTGTTTATTGAGATACTTTTACTATACAGAAATAGTGTTTTTTCAGAAATTTTTCTTTAGAGAAAAGTGTTTACATTAAGTCGTGTTTTTCCACACAGAAAAATAGCTCTATTAAGACACATTTCGCTTCAGAAAAATTTTTTCATTAAGAGATATTTTCTTTACAGAAATATGTCTTCATTAAGACAAATTTTCTATACAGAAAAGCGTCTTAATTAACACGATGTTTCTACACATAAAAGTGTCTTCATTTAGAGACATTTTCTATTCTGAAAATTGTCTTCATTTAGAGACATTTTCTATTCTGAAAAGTGTCTTCATTAAGAAACATTTTCTGTAGTGAAACGCGCCTTTACTAAGACATCTTTTCTAAACAGAAAATTCTTTTCATTAAGATAAGTTTTCTATACAGAAAAGTGTAGATGCAGTTTCTATTCTAACATATTTTCGAATTCATTAAAAATCACTTTATTCTGGGAAGTGTCCATTAAGACACGTTTTCTATACAGAAAAGTGTTTTCATTTAGAGACTGTTTTATACGAAAATATTTCTGCATTAAGATGCAGTTTCTATTCTAAAAAGTGTCTTTATTATGATACTTTTTCTATACGAAATAGTTTCTTCATTGAAAAACTTTTTCTACACAGAAAAGTAACTTCATTAAGACATATTTTCGAATTCATATGAAAACATTTCTTCATTAAGATGCAGTTTCTATTCTGAAAAGTGTCCTCATTAAGACACTTTATATACGAGATAGTTTCTTCATAACGAAAAATTTTCCACACAGAAAAGTGTCTTGTTCTATTTTGAAAAGCGTGTTCATTAAGACGATGCTTCTGTACAGAATTTTAAAAGTGACTTTATTAAGATACATTTCCCATACAGAAAAGTGGCTTCATTAAGAAATATTTTCTATAGAGAAACACCTTTCCATTAAGACACATTTTCTATATAGAAAAGTGTTTTCGTTTAGAGACTTTTTTATACATTAAGACACTTTTTCTATACGAAATAGTACGAAATAGTTTCTTCATTTCAAAACTTTTTCGACACAGAAAAGTGTCTTCATTAAGACATATTTTCGAATCCCAAAGTGTCTTCTCAAAAAATCACTTATTTATTTTGAAAAGTGTCTTCGTTAAAAACTGTTTCTACATAGAAAAGTGTCTTCGTTAAAAACATTTCATTTTCTTAAAAGAGTCTTCATTAGAACACTTTTTCTATACGGGAGTGTATTTTTATTTAAACACTTTTTCTATACAGAATAGAGTCTTCTTTACAAAAAAGTGTCTTAATTAAGATATTTTTATTATGCGAAAAGTTCTTTCATTGCGACAGTTTTATTAACACATTTTTGGTATACTGAAGAGTATCTTTATTAAGACATATTTGTATTACAGTATTATATGTTTAATAAGACACGTTTTTTAAACAGAAAGATGCCTTCATTACGATACTTTTTCTACACAGATATTACACTTTTTCTATAAGGAAAAGTGTCTCCATTAGGACACATATATACGTAGAAATCCCCCGTTAAGACACTTGATCTTAACAAAAAAGGGTCTTCTTTAAGACACTTTTTCTTAACGGAAAAGTGCATTCGCTAGGACATTTTTTCTTTACGGAAAAGTGGTTTACTTAGGATACGTTTTCTACACAGAAACTTGTCTTAGTTAAGACAATTTTTTTTATCAGGAATAGTTTTTTCATTAAGACACTTTTTACTTGAAGAAGTGTCATCATTAAGACACAATTCTATACAGAAAAATGTCTTTAAAAAACAACTTATATTAATCATGACACTAAAGACTTTATCTGTACGGAAAAGTGTTTCTATTAAGACATATTTTCTATACGGAAAATCTCTTCATTAAGACACTTAATCTAAACAAACAAGTGTCTTCATTAGGACACTTTTTCTAAACAGAAATGTGTCTTCATTAAGACAATTTTTCTATAAAGAATAGTGCTTTTATTGTGACACAATTTCTATACAGAAAAGTATCTTCAAAAAGCAATTTAACTTAATCAAGTCATTAAAAATTTGTCTAAATCGAAAAGGTTTCCAAAAGAAAACAAAATTCTAGTCTTAATGTTAAAGATATGACCTTATATCCATATTTCCGCTACATTAAACTTTAAAAGAGGGAAAAAATTAACAAAAAATTTACGATATATTCTTACTACTATTTGCATAAAACTACTTAAAACGCATTTAATTACACATGCATACTAAAAAAAAGTTGTAATGCATTTTGCATTCAACCGCACTAAATAGTATTAAAACCAAAATTAAAAAATATAAAAAAAACAACCAACAAGAACACAAAAATCAACAAAAATCTACCATAATAATATTAAAAAAAAAATGGAGAAAAAAAGTATAATAAAAATGGTTTAAGCTCGTTTAACAAATAATGTTGGCGCTGATGAGTATGAGTGAATGCAGAAGAAGACGACAATGATGATGGGGCCCTAGCGGTCGGTTCATTTGTAAAAAAATGCTAAAGGAAGTAAAACGTTTATATAATGGCAGGGTTTTAAAATCGGATGATTGTTTTTCCAACATACCATGCTTGTTTGTTGAATGGCTGGCTGTTGGTTTAAATCATCAACAGCCAACTCATTTTTATGTTTCCTTCCAAAAATGAATAAAAAAAAAATAACAAGAAAACAACGATTTTTATTAGTGGCAACAACATTTTAAATGCTAACAAGTCACAGCAACTTAATACCATAAAGCTGCTATAATTTTTCGTATACTTTTGCTTAACTTAACAGGAAAAGCCAGGACGTGGTTAGTTGGAGTGTGTAAGAGAAAAATATTTATTTTCTTTACAGTCTTGGTTTAAGCAAAAACTGTTATAGTATGTACACACACACACACACACAAAAAGGAAGAATGGTAAAGTGTTATAGTTTTTTTTACTGGTTTTATTAACAGGGTCTGATAGTCACAAGTTATGATATAAATTAAAGTATTAAGGGTGTTCCTGGAAAATTTTTAAATAAAAATATATATAGTTTATAACTATATAAATCTAACTGAAGGTTAGGTTTTTAATTTTGAAGTTATTATTTGAACTAAAAGCAAAATCATTTTCAGTAAAATCATTCTCTTTTAACTGAATACCCTTAATCTTTTTGACATTGCTGGTCTAGTGTAGAGTATATGTTGGAATTTGAAGTGGGTGTGGGCCAAATTGAGAGTTTAACAAAAGGGTTGTTAAAAGAAAATAACTTATGCAAATCAATTTACATATGCAATTAAATGGCGCGCCAATGTATGCATAAATACAACAACATACACACACACACACACACACACGCCAATACAATCTTATGCATACGCATACATTTAAAAATGCGATTACATACATTCACATATGTTTGTATGAATATATACATAGTATAACCACATTCATATTTACATACTCAAAGTAAAGTATTTAATGAAATCAATGAAGAGTTACCATTTCTATGCTGCACAATGGGAATGTAGCGGAAACTACAACTTACTTTTACCAGAAGAAAAGCAGTCATCAAAACTTTTCCTTTAGAAGAAAGGAAAAAGTATGGAAAAAGTGTCCTAATCTGCATAAAAAAGTGTTTAAATAAAAACATTTTTTTTTGAATTTTCCGTATAAAAAGTTTTTTAATAAACATACTTCTTTCTATAGAAAAATTATCTTAATTAAACACATCTCTTTATAAGAAATTATCTCTACAAAGAAACTGTTTTGTATAGAAATAGTGTTTTATTATTGAAGACGATTTTCTGTATAGAAAAACGGGTTTAATAAATATAATTTTCTGTATTAAAATGTGTCTTGATGAGGACGCTTATCCGTACAGAAAAAGTGTCTTCATGAGGAGACTTTTCTGTGTAATAAATACGTCTTAATGAAGAAGACAGTTTTTTGTATAGAAAATGTGTCTATCTATATAGAAAAAAATCTTCATTTAGACACAACTTCTATACAGAAAAGTTTATTCATAAAGCCACCTTTTCTAGATAGAAAAGTGTGTTCACTAAGACACACTTTCTGTATCAAAAAAAGAGTCATAGTGAATATAGTTTTCTGAATAGAAGATGAGACTTAATCAACCCCACATTTCTGAATAAAATGGGACTTAATTAAGACACTTTTCCGTGCAGAAGAAGTGTTTTAATGAAAACTAACTTCGTGAAGAAGTGTCTTAAGGAAGAAACTTTTCGGTATAGGAAAAGTGTCTTAACGAATATACTTTTCCGTATAGATATAGACCCGTTTCTATACAGAAATGTGTCTTCATTAAGATACTTTTTTTACACAGAAAAGATACTTCATTAAGGAATATTTTTTAAATAGAAAAGTATCATCACTAAAACACTATTTTATAAAGAAAAGTGTATTCGTTCTATGTATAAAATATAAAGACAGAAAAACTGTCTTAAGTGTATAGAGAATGCATGTTCATTAAGCCACCTTTTCTATATAGAAAATTATCTTCACTTAGATACACTTTCTGTATCAAAAAAAGAGTCATAGTGAATATAGTTTTCTGAATAGAAGATGAGACTTAATCAACCCACATTTCTGAATAAAATGGGTCTTAATTAAGATACTTTTCTGTGCAGAAGAAGTGTTTTAATGAAAACTCTTTTTCGTGCAGAAGAAGTGTCTTAATGAAGAAACTTTTCTGTGTAGGAAAAGTGCCTTAACGAATACACTTTTCTGTATAGATAAAAACCCGTTTCTATACAGAAAAGTGTCTTCATTAAGACACTTTTTCTACACAGAAAAGATACTTTATTAAGGAATATTTCTTAAATAGAAAAGTATCATCACTAAGACACTTTTTTATAAAGAAAAGTGTATTCGTTTTCTGAATAAAATATAAAGACAGAAAAACTGTCTTAAGTGTATAGAGAATGCATCGTAATGCCTGTCTTTCTGTATAGAAAAATGTCTTTATCTAGAAATATTTTCTATATAGAAAAGTGTGTTCATTAAGCCACCTTTTCTATATAGAAAATTGTCTTCACTTCCGTTCAGAAGTATTGTTTTAATGAAAACTCTTTTTCGTCCAGAGGAAGTGTCTTAATTAAAAGTGTCTAAACGAATATACTTTTCTGTATAGATAAAAACGCGTTTCTATACGGAAATGTGTCTTTATTAAGACACTTTTTATACACAGAAAAGTGTCTCCATTAAGACACTTTTTCTACACAGAAAAGTTTCTTCATTAAGAAATACTTCTTAGATAGAAATCATCACTAAGACACTTTTTTATACAGAAAAGTATATTCGTTTTCTGTATAAAATGTAAAAACAGAAAAAGTGTCTTAAGTGTATAGAGAATGCATCGTAATGGTGACACTTTTTCTATACAGAAAAGTGTTTCCATAAAGACACACATTCTATACAAAAAAGTATATTTAAGATACATTTACTATACAGAAAAATGTCTTCATAAAGACAATTTTTCTGCACGAAAACAAAAACATCCTCATAAAAACATATTTGAATACACTTTTCTGTATAAATAAAGTGTCTAAATGAAGACACTTTTCTGTATAGAAAATGTATCGTAATAGAGACAATTTTTTGTAAAGATAATGTTTATAGAAAATTTGTCTTAATGAAGACACTTTCTTGTATAGTAAATGCACCTGAATGAAGACAATTTTCTGTGTAAAAAAATGTGTCTTAATGAAGACACTTTTTTATCACATTTTTAGTGACGTTAAATAAACGTAATTTCATATGTACTGGCAACTCTTATTTTACTTAATTTCCAATATCCTTTTTGTAAAATATAAAGTTTAATTCTTCTGATGAGTATGAGCTTTTTATAATATTTATATGTATGTGTGTGTGTGTATAATATGTGTAGTTTATAAATATGCATATTTGATATTACTAAAATCATTTTACAGCTATTTTTAATTAAAATATTTAAAATAAAAATACAAAGTTATTTTATTTATTAAATAATAATAACTATAAATTGTTGTTGCTATTTTAGTGGCAACCTTAAAGTTGAGTAAAAACAATAACTAAAAATTAATTAATACGCAATAAGGTATGTATTACATTTAGTTTGAATTTTATAAATTTCGGATAAATTAAATAATAATAAAGAATTTTAAGATAAATTGTTTATTGAACGCTTACAATGTATTGGATTACATTGGCAGTTAAGTGAAATTTTTGCAAAATGTTTAAACAAGGATTTTAAGCTTAATTTTGAAGTCAATATAAAGAAAAAGTTTTTTAAACGTTATTAAGTTAAGTTATTAAGTTAAAAAAAATATGCCAAAACATAAATTTGGAGCGATCTCAAAAAAGGATGTATGTAATACTTTGATATTATAAAACTTTTTTACAAAATTCTCATTTGTTTAAATGCTTAAGATAAAATGGCAACTTGTTATGAAGATTTTGACATTTTATGAAAAAAAGGATATATGGAAAACTTTTTTCAATCAAGCAATATTGAAACTTTTTTGAAGGCAAATTAAAATACACAGTAAAACGTAAGTTGTAAGATAAATTTCAAATCATTATAGAACATCTAGCCATAGCAATAACAACAAATATATAGTCTTTTCTATATAAAAGATTTGCATACTGTTAGGCTGTATAAATAACTAATAAACTAAATTGTATACCTACATTCCAGTTTTAATATAAAAAAGTAAGCTTTATTTCTCCATTTAGCATTTTTTTCTTCTCATAGTCTAGAATATTTACTACGATTTTATTAAAATATTTTGGTAAAAAATTATACTATAATTTTCTTTTACAGCTTTTTCATTTTCTACTGATGATACTTTATGCATTGAAAATCTCTGCAGGTGTGTGTGTGTTTAAGAGAATGAGAGTCATTCTTGTATGTTTGTAATCTTCTTTTTTAAATGATTTTTTTCTCCTTGAATGCTTTGTTATATTAACCATTTTTATCGTTTTCGAATTCTCCTTCAACAAATTTCATTTTACGTATTTTGCCTTTTCTTTAACTTCCAGTTCAATGAAGACAACAATAGGAGGTGATGTTGTGTAGGGCAACAAAAAGTGTATTGCATTTTTAAAAGAGTGTTAGCAGTGGTACGTTGCAATTGATGTTGTTGTCATTGTTAAGTATTTATGTATTTTTGAGAAAGGAAAGAGTTTCTTCCCTACCTTAAGAAAATTCCTTGACATAGAGAGTAAAATCACATAAAAAACGATTCTTTTTACCCTCTAAAGTAGTAAATCACAGTTTTTAGAGTCCATACTTACACCCAGAAAAAACATGAGTTAAAATAAATAGGTTTGTGTGTGCGATTTCCAATGACAAGGACAATGGTAAACAACTTTACAGAAATTCATATCCTGCATTATACGCATCCGTTAACTTGTAGCGTATAAATTGTTATGAAGTATAAACAGGGGACATAAAGAAAGACAAATGAAAAAAAAAAATAGCGTATGATATGAAAAGAAATAAGCGTAAATGGAAAAGGCTAAAGAAACTATAAAGGAAGCAACAAGAAAAAGGTGGTCACTGTTGACAGATGCGCTATAGTAAACAAAAATTGAGAGCAAATATAGGAAAAGTGTGCCTTAATAAGAAACTTTTCTGTTTAGAAAAAGTGTCTTAATAAAGACACTTTTCTGTATAGATAAAGCGTCTTAATGAAGATACTTATCTGTATAGAAAAATAAGTCATAACGAAGACACTTTTCTGTATAGAAAAAGTGTCTTAATGAAGACGTTTTTCTGTATAGAAAAAGTGTCTTAATGAAGGCGTTTTTCTATACAGAATAAGTGTCTTAATAAAGACGCTTTTCTGTATAGAAAAAGTGTCTTAATGATAACACTTTCATGTATAGAGAAAAAGTCTTAATGAGGACATTTTATGTATAGAAAAAGTGTCTTAATGAAGACGTTTTTCTGTGTAGAAAAAGTGTCTTAATGAAGACGGTCTTCTGTGTAGAAAAAGTGTCTTGATGAAGACGCTTTTCTGTATAGAAAAAGTGTCTTAATGAAGACACTTTTCTGTATAGAAAAAGAGTCTTAATGAAGACACTTTTCTGTATAGAAAAAGTGTCTTAATGAAGACACTTTTCTGTATAGAGAAAAAGTCTAAATGAATACATTTTATGTATAGGTGTCTTAATGAAGACGCTTTTCTGTATAGAAAAAGTGTCTTAATGAAGACAATTTTCTGTAGATAGAAAAAGTGTCTAAATGAAGACACTTTTCTGTACAGAAAAAATGTCTTAATGAAGAAACTTTTCTGTGTAGAAAAAGTTTCTTCATGAAGACGCTTTTCTGTATAGAAAAAGAGTCTTAAGAAGACTCTTTTCGACGACACTTTTCTGTGTAAAAAAAGTGTCTTAATGAGGGCAATTTTCTGTGTAGAAAAAGTGTCTTAATGAAGGCACTTTTCTGTGTAGAAAAATTGTCTTAATGAATGCATTTTTCTGTATAGAAAAGACACTTCATTAAGACATTTTCTGTATAAAAAAGTCTCTAAATGAAGACACATTTCTGTATAGACCAAGTGTCTTAATGAAAGGAACAGTATCCTTTTGAATACATTTTTCTGTATTGAAACAGGGTCTTTTGGAAGAAAGTTTTCTGTATAGGAAGTGTCATAATTTTGACACTTCTCTTTATAGGGAAAAACTTTAATGAAATCGCTTTTATATATAGAAAAAGTATGTATAGAAAAAGTGCCTTAGTGAAGACACTATTTTCTATTGAAACAGTGTCCTTTGGAAGACACTTATTTTTATACAAAAAGTAACTTTTGTGTATAGAAAAGTCGTCATAAGAAAGAAAAAAGGTTTAAATGAAGACACTTTCTGGTAAAGGAAAAGTGTCTTAATGAAAGAACTTTTTGTGAACAGAGAATGTTATTTAGAGGAAGAAACTTTTCTGTGCAGAACGAGTTTCTTAAGACGGTTTTTAGTATAGAAGTAGTTTCTTAATGAATAATTATCTCAAAGAATATATAGAAAATTTGGTTTATACAGACATTTAAAGGAAATATTTAAACCTGCATGGTATTCTGACATATATTTTATGAATCTGTAAATATGTGTATATTATTATACTTGTAAAACTCAATACATACAAAAACGTATGTATTTATAAATTGTTAACAAATTGTTTTCATTCCGTTTGTTGTTTCAAAATGCTATTGCTGCTGCCATTGCAACTATTGCTATACTTTGCTTTATTGTCTTTTTAAATTGTTGGCGATATATTGTTTTATTGCGTTTCTCTCTTTTAGTTTTTGTTGTTTGTTTTTTTTTGTCATCATTTCTATTGTACTCGTTACATTATTGTCACTATTTGTATGCAGCATTAGTATGTTATTCATTATTTTCTTATAAGCTTTTATCTGTGTGTGAGTGTGTTCTCTTTTATTTTTGTTGTAAAGCTGTTTATTGCTTTCAATAGCAATTTGCTATTTTAACTACTATAGTTTTGCTAACACTTTTTTTGCAATTTTATATTCGTTAACAAGTTTGTAGTGTTCTGCGAATTGTTTCGTCATTTTTAAGGATTTTTCATTGCAATTAGTTGGTTTATATTCATTTCTCTTCCTTGCTTTTGTGTTACAAAATACTTTAACGAGAAAAACGTTGGAGCTCAATGAAAATGACAAAGAATTTTAATTATTTTTTTTTTTTGAAATTGCAGATATTGTTTAAAAGATTTGTAAAACAAGAAGCTTAGTTTGGAATATGTGAAATAATTTTATAGAATTGTGGTAAAAATATTGCTTTATTGTAGAAGAATTTTAGGAATAAAACTAATTTTGAGAATTAAGTCATGTTTTAAAAATTAATGTTGCACTTTCTTTGTTGGGTAAAAATCTCATTTATAAAAAAAGTAATGGGACCTTATTCTGCCTATTTATTATAAAAATACAATACATACCCAGAGGGAAAAGGAACTACACGCCTATTACCAAACGGACACCAAAGTGTTTGTAATTTTTTAATAACATTCGTTGTCAAAGTATATACAAACATACGTACCACAACACTATGTAATGTTGGCAACGTTGCGTTGCAACAATTCGTTATTGAAATCTATATTTTATACACATCCGTTGTCTAAATGTTTACAAACGTTGTAAGCTCCCCTATTGACAAACAACCCTTTGGATGTTACTGAAAAAGTATAAACACTTTGGTGTCAATTTGCATAAAAAGTAAATCTACTTTAAGAATTCTACGCTTTTGTGCTTGCAACATTCATCATACAAATTTAGTTAGTTAGTTAGTTTGAAAGGAAAGGAGGCCTCTATCGGGCCTGTTGTGCGCTCCTTAATCAGTGCCACCTCCGGTCCACCAGACTAAAACACTAACCACTAACCTACCGTAGACCAAAAATACAAATTTATTGATTCTACTTTTTGACAGACGCATAGAATGCAATAAAGCGTAAAATGCGTGGTATAGACCAGCAGCTTTATAAAAATCTGTAGTGTCATATAGACATTTATAAAATTTCGTACTAGAACATTTAACTTTTAATTGTGAGCTCAAAACCCTATTCCGGGGTATGGTTGTGAGCGGACTAATGTGAAATAATGGACCGATTTCAGCCAATTTCTAAAGGCTTCATCCTTCATCCAAATTTCATTATATTATCTTGATTATTGCGACCTGTAGCGTGAGCACAAGCTTAACATGGACACACAGACAGACAGACAGACAGACAGACAGACGAATGGACGGACGGACGGACGGACGGACGGACAGACGAACATAGCTAAATCGACTCAGAAAATGATTCTGTATCTATTGCTATACTTCAAAGTGGTTGTAGGATCAATATTTTTGGGTGTTACAAACATCAGCACTAACGCATAATACCCATCCTATTAAAATCACTCATACGCATTTAAACTTGAACCTGCATGAGATTTTCCAAATTAAAAAAGCAACAACCAAACACAGCTTAATACAACACATACAATATTTTTCGTATCCTGTTGCCAGAGTTACGTCACATTGTATATTATTGTTAAACAAAATGTGCATGGGTGTGTATTTATTATAAAATACCATAAATTTATTGATATTAAATATTTTTAATTTCTTTTTTCAATTCTATATAAAAATGTTGTATTTTTTTTCTACCAAATATCATTGGGATGTAAAATATTTGGGTCATAACATAACAACATAACAACAAAAGTCAAATTACTTTCAGGGTCTTAACAGATTTAATTTTAATAACTTATTAATGTAAATTTTCTCTATAATTGAAACTTTTTCTAAATTAGAAAAATTTTAAACCTTTATTTCTAATAGTGTCTGTGACATTACCTTCCTCACTCAATAGTTTTCTCTCGCTTCTACTAGAATTTTATTTTCTTGCATAAATTTTCATTTATTTATAAATAAATGTTTGTATTTACACATTTTCTATTATAAATAAATATTTATTTGCTCTCTAAATCTGAATGAATAAATCTATTTTTGGCTTTTTCGTTTTCATTCGTTTTTCTTATATGTTTCCTTTTCCGTTCCATAAATATTTTTATCACATTTAAATGAGGCGCAACTAAAAAGGAAAAAAAAACAAGAAACAAAATGTACAAAAAGCAGAAAGCGATTTGTTTCCATCAAGTTTATCCTCTGAATTTATAACACTTCATATTTTTGTTTATAACAAATAATTTTGTATATTTGTTGTTATTATTGTTGTTTTCTTTTATTGTTTATTCGTGATTGTAGACATTTATATTTATTGTCATTGTTTTGTGTGTTTTTTTGTAGATGGGTTTATGGTATAAGGTTTTTTTTTTAGCAAAATTTGTTTTTTTTTATACTTTTGTATTATTTATGGCCAAAATAAATGTTGAAAATATTGCCAATTTCATTGTCACTGTTTTAAAATAAAATAAACAAAAAAATATTTAAGGGCTTATTTATTTCCGTATAAGTGTTTATAGGTGAAGGTTTATTTTAATGTACGTGTTTAATTTGACTTTTAAAACAAATCTTGTTTTTAGTTTGTGTGTATAAGATAAGGAAGATCATCATGTTTTCAATAAGGAATCATACACTCTTATCTAGTCAATATTAAACGGTCAGACTAAGAATTGACCTATACTGCAGACTTTAGTAAGATATACATTCATGCTTAATGATCTACAGTACTATAGACTGATCTATAGTCTTGACTACAGACTATAGATCAGTCTATAGCCAAGACTTTAGACTGATATATAGTCAAGACTTTAGAGTGATATATAGTCAAGACCTTAGACTGATCTATATTCAAGACTATAGACTGATCTTTAGTCAAGACTATAGATTAGTCTATAGTCAAGACTAAAGACTGATCTGTAGTCAGGACTACAGACTGATCTCTAGTCAAGACTATAGACTGATCTATAGTCAAGACTATAGACTGATCTTTAGTCGAGACTATAGACTGATCTTTAATCAAGACTATAGACTGATCTTCAGTCAAGACTATAGACTTATATATAGTCAAGACTATAGACTGATCTATAGTCAAGACTATAGACTGATCTATAGTCAAGACTATAGACTGATCTATAGTCAAGACTATAGACTGATCTATTGATCTATGGTGATCTATTGATCTATAGTCAAGACTATAAACTGATCTATAGTCAAGACTACAGACTACTCTATAGTCAAGACTACAGACTACTCTATAGTCAAGACTACAGACTACTCTATAGTCAAGACTATAGACTACTCTATAGTCAAGACTATAGACTACTCTATAGTCAAGACTATAGACTACTCTATAGTCAAGACTATAGACTACTCTATAGTCAAGACTATAGACTACTCTATAGTCAAGACTATAGACTACTCTATAGTCAAGACTATAGACTACTCTATAGACAAGACTATAGACTACTCTGTAGTCAAGACTATAGACTACTCTATAGTCGAGACTATATACTACTCTATACTCAAGACTATAGACTACTCTATAGTCAAGACTATAGACTACTCTACAGTCAAAACTATAGACTTCTCTATAGTCAAAACTATAGACTACTCTATAGTCAAGACTATTAACTGATGTACGGTCAAAAGTCTCAAGACTAATCAATAGTTAAAATTGTAGAATAATTGTACATTAAGACAGAAGGCAGTAAATTAGAAAATTATACAGACTATAGATGGAATTGTAGTCGAGATATAGCAAATACATATATACTTCAAACTGTAAAGTTATTTAGAATTTAAACTATAGACTGAGTGAGCTACAGTCTAGAATATACGCCGATCTATAGTCTGATATATTGTTTCATTTAAAAAACTACTTATTATTTAAAGCATATATTTACAGTAAAATTATCTCAAAAATATGATACACTTTTGTTTGCGATTGTTCTTACTGTTGTCGCTGATAATATTAATGTTTATTTGTTTAATATTTTTCCTCATCAACACATCATAATAAAAAATTAACAAAAACACAAACCCACAAACCAGGGTTATGGCACACTCGCACACACTCACACACACACACCCATATTGACAATCATTTCACTCATTTTTGCAAATAATCGTCATAAAAACTTCAACCGCCAACATAAAATCAACAAAATATGTTGAATAAAAAACACACATACATATATAAAGTAAATCCAAGGTGACCGTAGAAAGGCGGGGGTGTATAAGATATTCATGTATTTTATGTAAATAAAATATATTATTTAATATGAATTTTTTTTATTTTTTTTTTTTTTTTTTTGAAACGAAAACGCTAAAGGAAAAACAGAACAAACTATAAAACGGCTCCCTTAATACACGCTGTGAATTTATAACAAATTTGTTGTTGTTGTTTGTTTAAATTTTTTACACAAATTTTGATGATAAAAAAAATTTGTGTTAAACTCAACAGAACGAAAAAAATGAAAACAACGAAAACAAGACAAGAGAAGCGTAAACTTACCAGCAAATACTGATGTTGAATTATGTCGTGGATCGTATGGACAAACAGCTTGTCCATTTTTAGTTGCCTCCAGGGTATAATTGTTGTCGTTGATTATGTAAGTGTTACACATGGGACGAAATGAATTTGTACCGCATACAAATAAACGTCCAGGCGAGGTAACAACCATGATGCGTATATAATTTTGGCACGCCTCCTGTAAAAATAAATGACAGAAAACAAGGTATGAATTTGAGTGTAAGTTTAACATATGTTTCTTAAGCAAAAAAAAAACTGTTTATTAAAGGTATTAAATTGTAATTAATATAATTAAATACATTTTTTTTTTTTGGGAAGGTGTGTACACTGAACGAGTGTTGAGAAATGAAGAAAAACTAAAAATTGTGTTTAATATATTTGGAAAACAAAAGATGTTTAAGTTTTTCGAAAAATTGCATATTTAGTTTATTTTAGAAAAAAAACTCAAGAAATAAACCTAGCCTGACTAGAATAGGTTAGACTCTAGGCTGGCTAGAGTAGACTAGACTCTAGGCTGGCTAGAGTAGACTAGACTCTAGGCTGGCTAGAGTAGACTAGACTCTAGGCTGGCTAGA
>NC_060950.1:56982480-57006878 GCF_022045245.1 Lucilia cuprina | reverse complement strand
GCTAGAGTAGACTTGACTCTAGGCTGGCTAGAGTAGACTTGACTCTAGGCTGGCTAGAGTAGACTTGACTCTAGGCTGGCTAGAGTAGACTTGACTCTAGGCTGGCTACCCTAATCTTGGCAGAGTAGATTAAACTCTGGTTTAGGCAGATTAATTCAAACTTTAACCTAGGAAGAATGAATTTAACTCTGGTCTAGGCAGAGTAAATGAATCTTTAGTCAGAGTAGATAAAAAGTTAGTATAGCCATTTATTTGGTAATGCTTGTTTGGCCTATTTAAACTGCATAAAACTATAGTCTGCTCAAAGTAGTTTAAACTCTAGTCTGTTTATAAAAAATATTTTATCTAGACAATCTAAATTAATTTATTTTTATATTATTATTTTTTATAGATATAATGACACTGTTTGACTGATCACAAAAATGTCATAAAACTTTTTCTTCTCTGCCAGCTAAAACCTATTTCAAACTTTTTTCCAACAATTCTGATATAATTTATTTTTTTCCCATCACATAAAAAAACAACTAAAATGAATTCCTTTTCATCTCGAAAACAATTTTTGGCACTATTCAAATGCACTCATTCATTAAGTTTAGTTTGTTAAGAAAAAAATTCATAAAAAACAAATAAACATGCAAAACAGTTCCAGAAAAAAAACCTGTCTGCATAAATATTTTTGTTTATGCATTTTTCACGTAATTTGTATATTTTTTTAACTTTATTTTGTATAACTTTATTGCATTGTATATACAGTTTTTGTTGTTGTTTCATTTTAGTATCGTGTTAAACTTGCAAAATATTTTTCTGCGAAAGAATGGAGAAAAAAGGTCAAATATAATGTCGGCCATATTGTATTTGAGACATTTTTATATGATTTTTTTTATTAAAACTTGTTTGCGAGCTCGGTTATGTGTATGTAAATATGAAATTTATGTAGGAACATGAGTGTATGTAAGTTTGTTAATCATTCGTTTGATACCAAGAGAGAGACAGAGAGAAAGTGTAGGTATGTATGCTTGTGTAGGTATTTGTTGAATACAATCAGTTCTTATACTCCATGCATGAGTATTTTTCAGTTGTATTGTTTTATTTTTTACTTTTATATACATGAGGGGGTGTATGTATCAGCATGATGCTTTAGAATGTTATGAATGTTGTTGTCGTTGTTTTTTTTTTTTTTTTTGTGTTCCCTGTTAACGTTTTCAGCTTTTTTTGTATATTAAAAAAAAAATATATATTGTTTTTATTTTATTCCAGTTGTCTGATTATATTCGTAACAATGGCTGCGTATTGTTCTAGTTGGACCTCTCTCTCTAAAGGGATGGTATACCATTAATCCATTAATTAAATGGAAAATTGCTCATAAAACTAATGAAACATTTTTTATGTTTGACACATCATGCTATCATATAAAAGTATCTAACCTGAACTCTAATAGATTGAGCTTAGATCTTGTTTTACAGGAGTAGTTTCTAATGTAATGCGAACTAAAGTATGTTAAACTACTGTTATAGATTAAACTTTAGGCGGCTAGTGTAGATTAAACTATAGACTAGCTAGAGCAGATTAAACTTTAGACTGACTGGAGTAAATTAAAGTCTACTTAACCTAGAGTAGTTTCAACTCAAGGCTGGCTAGAGTAGATTTAACTCTAGGCTAGCTAGAGTATATTAAACTCAATGCTGGTTAAAGTATATTAAACTCAAGACTGGCTAGAGTAGATTAAACTCTAGGTTAGTTAGGGTGGATTAAACTCTAGGCTAGCTAGGGTAGTTCAACTTAAGGCTGGCTAGAGTAGATAAAACTCTTGGCTAGCTAGAGTGGATTAAACTCTAGACTGACTAGAGTATATTAAACTCAAAGCTGACTGGACTATATTAAACTCAAGGCTGGCTATATTATATTAAACTCAAGGCTGGCCAGAGTAAATTAAACACTAGGCTAGCTAGAATAGATTAAACTCTAGGCTAGCAAGAATAGCTTAAACAGTAGACTGGCTAGGGTAGATTAAACTCTAGGCTGGCTAGTGTAGCTTAAACTCTGCGCTATCTAGTGTAACTTAAACTCTAGGCTGGCTAGAATAGCTTAAACTCTAGGCTGACTAGAGTAGCATAAACTCTAGGCAGGCTAGAACAGATTGAACTCTAGGCTGGATAAAATAGACTCTAGGCTGGCTAGAGTAAATTAATGTGTGTGCAACAAAATTTAACTAAACTTATTTTATTATATTTAGATTATTTAAAAACTAAATATTGAAGACGTATATGTAATATTTAATTCATAGTGGAATTTCTTAGCACGTATACGTACTGTGGTCTACTTGATGAGTTTTATATTTTCTCTTAATTATTTCTAAGGAAACATAGGGATATTTATATAGTGATTCAAGATTAAACAATCGTCAAAAATAAAGGTTTTCCCATTTTTTCTTGCTTATTATTTTAGAAAACTATCCAATCCGTTTCCCTGGAGTTACTTCTTCAACCTAATATGTTTGTCCTGTTACAGTTACACACTGCATGACTTCTATTGTGATGATTTTTTTTTATTTGTTTGAAAACAAAAGAAAAAATGTATTTTTTTATTTTGTTAAAGAAACAATGAAAAAAAACATCTAGAAAAAAATTTAAACAAACATTTGTTAAGTCATTCGTTAAGCTTTTGAATACAAAAATCTTTAGCTAGTATGCAGTTTTTCCATTTATTCTCAAACTGTATTTGTTGTTGCTATTGTAGATTCACTCAGCAATATCCACTTGATTTTTAAAGGCAAAAAAATCACTAACTTACACATATTAAAACACAACCTTACATGATATAGTAAAAATATTTACTAATAATTTATATATATGTATTTATATACAAATGTAGTTAAGTCAACCTATAAGTTAACATAAACTTTATAAAAACTATTTCTGTTTCGAAAAATTCTTAAAAATTCTTAATTTAGTAATATTCTTTCTTTTAAAAATGGTTTCCAGGTAATAAACCGTAAACTAATTTGTTAGAAAATAATCCTTACAGATTCATATAGATGTATTTTATACTTTCTCATGAAAAACAAATTCTTCTGATCTTATATATTTTAAGAATTTCTTTTATTTAAATGTTATTCTTAATTTCAACATATGTGACGTATACTTCATTTTTAATTCATAACAAAATCATTTATTACTCATACGTATTGTCGTCCCTTTATTTCAATACAAGTTTTTTTTGTATTCTGTATAAAAGATTAGAACTCCTTTAGTTGTTAAAATTCGAGCCATTTTGTCGTCTCTCTAGGGTAGAGATACTATTTCTGTGTACGTATTTATATTGTCTACATGTATGTTTCAAACATTGTGTGTTACAGTTGTTACTCGCTGTGTATACATGTGTTGCTCTTACTGCACTGTTCATTCAGGTTAGGATTGCTATGTACATATGTAAGAATTGTTATTATTATTATACACCAGCCACTTCCACTTTGTGCTGTAGCACTTGAACTACTCTATATTGTACAACTACTTTACTTGTACTAAACACTATTGCCTCTACTAAAAAGTACGAAAAAACTAAATAAACTTACTACTGCCACTGTTACCCTTAGAGTTTATTATTGTTTTAAAGAGGGTATAAAAACAACAGCAACAACGAAAAGTATGGCCATTTATTTTATAATGCTTGTTTGGCTTGTTAGAGCTTTATTTTTCACTAGTTTTATTTCATTATTTATGTAAAAATTTTTAACAGCATATACATATGTGCAATTTAAGTAAACTATACACTAAAATTGCGTAGTAAAAGACACTTGTTTGTAAATAAAATATGAAATTGTTTAGATCTACATTCACAGCTATAGCTTTTTCGACAAGAATTTTTGATTTTAGAGGAAAAAATAAGAGTTAGAAGAAAGGAATTGTGTTAGAATAGCTTTAACTCTAGGCTGGCTAGAGTAGCTTAAACTCTAGGCTGGCTAGAGTAGCTTAAACTTTAGGCTGCCTAGAGTAGCTTAAACTCTAGGCTGCCTAGAGTAGCTTAAACTCTAGGCTGGCTAGAGTAGCTTAAACTCTAGGCTGGCTAGAGTAGCTTAAACTCTAGGCTGGCTAGAGTAGCTTAAACTCTAGGCTGGCTAGAGCAGCTTAAACTCTAGGCTGGCTAGAGTAGCTTAAACTCTAGAATGGCTAGGATAGTTTTAGCTCTAAGCTGGCTAGAGTAGCTTAAACTGTAGAATGGCTAGGGTAGCTTAAACTCTAGAATAACTAGGGTAGTTTTAACTCTAGGCTGGCTAGAGTAGCTTAAACTCTAGGTTGGCTAGAGCAGCTTAAATTCTAGGCTGGTTAGAGCAGCTTAAACTTTTGGTTGGCTAGAGTAGCTTAAACTCTAGGCTGGCTAAAGTAGCTTAAACTCTAGGCTGGCTAGAGTAGCTTAAACTCTAGGCTGGCTAGAGTATCTTAAACTCTAGGCTGGCTAGAGTAGCTTAAACTCTAGGCTGGCTAGAGTAGCTTAAACTCTAGGCTGGCTAGAGTAGTTTGAACTCTAGGCTGGCTAGAGTAGCTTAAATTCTAGGCTGTCTAGAGTAGCTTAAACTCTAGGCTGTCTAGAGTAGCTTTAACTGTAGGCTAGCTAGAGTAGCCTAAACTCTAGGCTGGCTAGAGTAGCTTTAACTCTAGGCTGGCTAGACTAGCTTTAACTCTAGGTTGGCTAGAGCAGCTTAAACTCGAGGTTGGCTAGAGCAGCTTAAACTTTTGGCTGGCTAGAGTAGCTTTAACTCTTAATTGGCTGGAGTAGCTTTTACTCCAAGCTGGCTGGCAAAAGAAACTTTAAATCAAGAATGGCTAGAGTAGCTTTAAATCTAGGCTGGCTAGAGTAGGTTTAGCTCTAGACTGGCTAGAGTAGCTTAAACTCTACTCTGGCTAAAGTAAAATTAACTCTAGGCTAGTTAGAATAAATTAAAATCCTGGCTGGCTAAAGTAGCTTAAACTGTAGGCTGGCTAGAGTTGCTTAAACTCTAGGGTTTCTAGAGTAGCTTAAACCCTAGGCTGCCTAGAGTAACTCAAAATCTAGGCTGACTAGAGTATCTTAAAATCTACGCTGGCTAGAATAGCTTAAATTTTAGACTGGCTAGAGTAACTCTAGGCTGGCTAAAGTAGCTTTAACACCAGGCTGACTAAAATAGCTTTAGCTCTAGGCTGACTAGTGTAACTTAAACTCTAGGCTGGCAATAGTAGCTTTAACTCGAAGATGGTTAGACTATCTTATACACTAAACTAGCTAGAGTAGCCTAAACTCTATGATGGCAAGATTAGCTTAAACTCCGAGTTAATTAAAGTAACATAAACTTACAGCTGAATAGAGTAGTTTTAACTTTTAAAATTTTCTCATTAAGTTAATAAACAAAAATGTGTGAAAAATTATCTATTTTAAATAAATAAACATGAAACACTACAATTTTGTTTATTAACATTATTTATTTTTCTCTATTATATAAATGTTATTTATAAACATTTTAGCTAGTAAATTGTAAAGATTTCAATTAATTTTATTGCACATTCTATAGTTTAATGTTTAAATAATATAAATTTTTTTCTATTGCTATAGTCATGTTATATTTTTTTTGTCGTTAACCCATAATATTTATGTAATTTGAATAAATTGGTTTTTAAAATATCGTAAATATTGTAGCAAACACATAAAAAGTGTAGAGAAAAGCTGGCAGAATTAATGGAGTTAGGAAAAATACAAATGAAATCTCATTCAATTTAATTCACAAATTTCAATGATTTTCAGACGTATACTTTATATGTAATACATCAAAAATTATTTGTTACTCATACGCACTTGGTTTCAAATGATATATTGGTTTAGATGTCCGCAAAAGGAAATTTAGTGGAAAATAAATATTTCTAGTTTCATATAAAGAATTTAAGTCGCTCTTTAAAGAAATTACTTTTTCCTTTACCCTATAAAGTTCTCTTTGTATGTTTTACATTCGTTTGTATATGTAATTGTGTGGTTGTGTATAGACAATTTATATATTTTTGTAAATACAATTATTGTAAATTGCATATGTTAATATTATTTAAATTTATGTATAATTTTAAATTATAAACATTAACAATCAAACAAAAAATGCAAACAGATACAAGAACAAATATACACACGCACATATATACACATACATATATAAAAATTACAACAAAATCCCCAACAGCAAAATATTATAAAAACCAAACAACTAGTTCTTCATACTCAATGACTCTGGATGATGATGATGCTGGTCATACACATACATATATAAAAATTACAACAAAATCCCCAACAGCAAAATATTATAAAAACCAAACCACTAGTTCTTCATACTCAATGACTCTGGATGATGATGATGCTGGTCAGCTGGTCATACAGTTCTGACAATACTGCTGCTACTGATGATGATGATGACTATGCGAGTATAACATATTTGTTAGTTTTTATTTGTAAGTAAATGGAGAGTGCATGAAGTATGTATGTAGTATAAATATAAATAGGTTGAAGCAGAGTTAGTGGCAAAAGTTTGTGGTCAGTGTCTATGTTGACCAGGGTAGATTTATTTAATGCAGTAAAAATAAATAACAAAAATTGTATACAACAATAAACAGTTAAACAGACATACATACAATACACAAACACAGAAACATACATACATACGTACATACGTTGGATATATAAATATGTATGAAACTATGCATTTTTTTTTTTTGTAAAATATATATATTTGTGTAAATTTGTATGTAGAGTATTTTTTATAAGTATCTGTATTCATTTAATGTGTAGAGTTATAAGGGCTATAAGTATTATTATATTATCAAATAACAATAAAATATTATGGTAATTAATAAAAGGTCATAAGTTTAACAATTTTCTTTTGTTAGCAATGTTTTTGTCTTAGATTGAAAGACATTTAGTCAGATAAGCATTATAGTTATAATTTTCTTTAAATGAAATGAAATTGACAATGTTTGCCAATTGGCAATAAGTTTAAAACTACGAAAACATATATACTGATAGAGTTTATATCTTCTGATTATCTTATAAACACGGTCTTCAATAGATTTTATTCTTTATTTTAATTTGTTCTGATTCTACTCTAGTTCTCTTCAGTTCTAGTTCTGTTCTAGTTCTGTTCTAGTTCTGTTCTAGGTCTGTTCTAGTTCTGTTCTAGTTCTGTTCTAGTTCTGTTCTAGTTCTGTTCTAGTTCTGTTCTAGTTCTGTTTTAGTTCTGTTCTAGTTCTGTTCTAGTTCTGTTCTAGTTCTGTTCTAGTTCTGTTCTAGTTCAGTTCTAGTTCAGTTCTAGTTCTGTTCTAGTTCAGTTCTTGTTCTGTTCTAGTTCAGTTTTAACTCTTTATATTATAAGTATATAGGTAGAGTCATTAGCAGTTTATTTCTCACCTTAAGAATCACTAACTAGAATTATTAACATAAACTTAAAAAAAGTTGTTAGTCTGTTTTTGGCAATTACAACAAACTGTAATAAAAACAACACGATAATGAACAACATTTTGTAATAAGTTTAGCAATAACACGCAGCAACAAACAACTGAATATTTTATGAAAATATTTAATGTCATGTATTTGTACAATAAAAGTAAAAAAAAATATATAAAAAAAATTACATACATCAATGTAAATTACTAAATTAGTAAACAAACATTTAACATACATATGTGTGTATAAACACATTTAGCCATAGAACCAACTAAATATTAGGGTGTTAATATATTGAGCACATTTGGTTGTTAATATTGAATAACAAATTATGTTTAAAAATGTATTGAATTTGTACAAGGATTTTCAGCATATGTATAATGTGTGTGTTTTTAGTTTTGAGGAAATTCAAAAACTCAACGGAAAATTATGTTTAAATAGTTTAATATTTTAACCAAAGAGGAAAAGGAAGAAAACAACAAAATTTTATTGTAATAAATGCTAGTGTTTGATGGAAGTGTGTTTGTTAGAATTTTTAAATGTTTTGTATTTTTTTTTTGTTGAATAATTATTTTAACAGTTTGTTGTATTTTTGTAAACATTATTATTGCCAACATTAAAAATATGGTGATAAACAATTTATGAGTTTATAATAGTTCCTTTGTTGGTTATTTGGTTAAATAAAGTGTAGAGTAGGTTATGTTGAGTTTTAGAGCAGTTAAATTTTCTTTGGCATTAAAAAAAGTAAATAAAATAACAAATTACGAAAACATATACATATGTTGCTGCCTTACAATTTTTTATATTATTAAAAATATTTTTATTACTATTTTCTTAAAAATTAAAATTTTGTTACATAAATTGTAATATTTCTAATAAAACTAATGCTTGTCAGAAATTACACTTGTCTTTGGCGTATTATTGTACTAAATAATAAATACAATATTTATATTCCCTTTCAAAATATATTTTAAATCAATACATATTTTTCTCAGTTTGCCTAAAACTTTAATCCTATAACATTTGTCGGCAAGATGTTTGAATTTAAAATTTATAAACAATTTCCTAAATTTATTTATTTTTTATGTGCAAGTATTGAAAAAGAAAAAAATAATAAAACATAAAAAATACATATTTTCTTAAAATTAAATTTTTAAAATACATAATTGCAATTTTTGTTATAATATTTATTTGCAAATAAATTTGCAAAACAAAACATAAAAATATATAAAAACAATTTCTGTGAATTTTCTATAAAAAAAAAGATAAAATATCAAACAATGATTTCATTAAATATTCAAGCCTATTGGGAACGGAAACGGAAGTTGGTATACATATAAAATTTTACAGTAAAGAAAGCATGAAACAATAAATTTTCACAAATACAATACAGTTATTAAAAACACACTTAGAAGAACAATAACAATATACATAAATAAACATTATTTAAATCATGATTAAAAATGATCTAAGTAAAATAATATAAATTTACAATTTTACATTTTTTCATTCCATCTCAAAATTTAATCAATTACCAGGCTATTTCCAAATAAATCTACAGGATTGAACTTATTACAAATAATTCTATGCCTTATTAAAGAAAAGGTGTTAATCTGTATAGTATATATTACAAAACATAAAAGTTTGTTTACTTACAACAGCAATAAAATTTACAAAATCCATTTATTTAAACAAATGTCGATTTTATGTACAGGTTAATATGTATATTTACATATAAGTGTATTAGTTTTTGACATTTGCATTGTTTTGTATGTGCATACAGTTTAAACTCTATATCTCATGTATGTATAATACATTAAAGCAATTATACAAGCATATCTGTATACAAAGCTGACTCATATGTACATTTATTTATAATATCTCTAGAATTTAGTACAACAATTTTATACATGTTCAATAAATATTTGCTAGGCAATAGTAAAATGACAAAACTAGAAAAATATACATAAATAATAAACTTGTATGAACACATTTGACACGAAACAATAAGAGTCTTACATACCTCAAGCTTAGTTTATATCTGTACTGAAATTGAACTAGGACTAAACTAAAGCTAAACTTTCATTCATAGAACTGAACTAAAAACTAGAACTGAACTAGAATTGGACTAAAAATGAACTAGAATAGAACTAGAACTGAACTAGAACTGAACTAGAACTGAACTAGAACTGAACTAGAACTGAACTAGAACTGAACTAGAACTGAACTAGAACTGAACTAGAACTGAACTAGAACTGAACTAGAACTGAACTAGAACTGAACTAGAACTGAACTAGAACTGAACTAGAACTGAACTAGAACTGAACTAGAACTGAACGAGAACTGAACTAGAACTGAACTAGAATTGAACTAGAACTGAACTTTACCGTAATTTCCCTTATTTGTATTCGGCATTTAATTTCTAGTTTTTCGTTTGGTTTTGATTATCTTCATTTAATTATTTTCATTCATAATGAAATCAGAATTAGAAAAAAATTGATATTAATATTTCAGTCTGCATACTTTTCATCTACTCTTCGAAAAGGAACTTATTTTTGAGCTTTTACTTTTAAAATACAGAAAGTTTTTGTTTCCTGTTAAAAAAAAAATCAAACAAAGTAACTGTCTGGCAACTTAGCCGTTTATTGAAATATTTTCTTTGGTGTAAAAAGGTTTTTTGATGTCTGCTTTTAGGCTTCAACATAAAGTTCTTCTCATTGAATAATTTTCAGAGCAAACATAAAAAAAATGTTGATTGTTATATAATTTAAGTTTTCCTTACAAAAAAAATTTATATTTTTACAAAAATTTACGAAATTGGATTGTTAGTTAATAAACGGTTTTGGTAACATAAGATACAATATAATACTGATTAGTATTTTAACTTTTCGATAAATATTTTCTGATTTATAGTTCAAATCTCGTTTTAGTTAGCTTCAACCTATAATGTTTACTCTTCATTCTTTGTTTAGAAATCCTGTAAATTTTCTCCTTAACATAATGTTTAAAACTTTAAAAAATCTAACTCTTGTTATTCCAACAATATTTAACACAAATCTAATTTTTCTTTTAACTGCATTTATTTTCCTGAATATTCTTTTGTTCTTATTGTAGTTTTTAGTTTGTAGCCAAAGCATGTTAAACAGTTTTAGAAGGAGTTTTTATTTTTATTTTATGTATTGTACAAGTAAGACTATATTGTTATAAATGGGTAACTTCTTGACCCAAATAAATCTTTTTAGAAAAGAACAAAAAAAAAAAACAACCAGAAATTAAGTCTTATTGTTAATGTTTGCTGTTAGTTTATTTTACTCTTTTATGTTTAACAAAAAACCCTCAGGTATGAGGCATTAGAAGAGAGAAAGAGAGTTAAATGCTGTAGCGTTAAACAATAGGAAATGTGATAGAAAATATACACGAAACGTAAGGTGTTGGAAAAATGTAGGAGTAATATTTAGAATTAAGTCAAAAACTCAGTAACAGACTTGTTAGAAAAATACAGAGTTAAAAATACAGTGAGGATATTTTAAATAAGGACACCCAAAGAAAAATAAACAGCTAAGGATAAGAGAACCATAAATACTTAATACCAGACGTACTAGGAATTAAGAAGCACCATTTTATATATGTAGAAAAAAACAAAGTTTATGTGTAGAAATGCAATTAAGCTAAAGAAATATTTTGCATAGTCACGCAATTAGTAGTACAACAGTCTGGAAAATACACAGACTGAAAAGCAACACACTCTTTCTCTCTCTTACTCTCACTAACACTTTAAGCATGAGTTTTGTTAGTATAGCAATAAAGGTATAACAACAATTTACACTGCATATTTTATGGCTGATGCATATAAACTAAAAGCAATGCATATTGTTAGGCTACCTTGCATAATAACCATAATAATAAACATACAAATAGTGAGGAAAAAAATCAGAAAAAAAAACTTAAAACAAAACGCAAAAAACCGTTAGCAGCCTAACAATCAAGATATTTCTCAAATGCTAATAGGCGTACGATAAATGCAATTTCACTTTACTTTAGACTAACCAGGCAAATTTGTATAATTTTTGTTATTTCTATGGTTGTTTTAAATATGTCCGTCTGTTAACTTGTTTGTGTTTTTGGTCTTAAGTATCTCAAGAGTCATTTTTTACAAAACCATTTTAAATAACAATATTTGTTAACGTTTTTGTCTTGAATGTAAGTTGTAAAGTAAGAAGAATAAAAAAAATTTAAATATAGTCTTTAAGAGCTGTTGTTGAGGTTTGGAACTTAAATTTATGGAAAATAAATAAAAAAATTTTTAACACAATTGTATCCAGAAAGCAATATGCATGCACATGTAATAGAAATTGTAGTATTTTGTATCAATATTGTATAAAAAACAAAGTGTTCTGTGTATTAGAACGGAGATCGTGTGTTTTTGATATTTGCTAAACACAACTGAAATACGGTTGTTTTTAAAAATTTATTTGGGGCTTCGGGTAAAACATTGCCCAATCAAAGTAAACTTTTATGGAAGGATTGAAGTTTATATAAAATTTATTTAAATTGAATTTTATCGTGAAATTAAGATTATTATGAAATTAAAGTAAGTTTTGAAGGAGAATTTGTAGGGAAATTAGGATGAAACAAGTACTACTGACTTCACTCTTTTATACCAATTATATGGCTCATTCAGTAATGACTTTCTTCCTTCTTTTTCAGGTAATGACTTTTATTCCACTATTTTTTTTGGCAAATTTCAAAAACAGATTCTAGTTCTACAGTATCTATCTATCTATCTATCTATCTATCTATCTATCTATCTATCTATCTATCTATCTATCTATCTATCTATCTATCTATCTATCTATCTATCTATCTATCTATCTATCTATCTATCTATCTATCTATCTATCTATCTATCTATCTATCTATCTATCTATCTATCTATCTATCTATCTATCTATCTATCTATCTATCTATCTCTACCTTTCTTTATAAATATTTAACAGAAATTCTAAAAAAGTATGCCCTACTAGAAGTTATTTCCTGTCATGTACATTGTTTAATGTCGCCCGTACTAGATGTCACGAAAAACAAAATTACTTACTTTCAAACAGTAATCATAGTTTTACCAAGTACCATTACATTTCACAAACTAGGACAACAGTTTTATTTAAATTTCTGTTATCCAACCTCCTCCCCTCCTTACTTTTTACATCACTTTAAATAGCGATTTCATGTTTAATCTTGAAATAAAATCAAATATTTCAAATAATGTATAACACCTTTTTAACTTCCTATTTGAATTTAGGTTTTAGAAATTATTTTCCTTTATTTTTGTTTCTTTCTTATTTATCATTCCTTTTAAAGTCAGTTCTTATTGTAGTTTCTTCTTCTTGTTTTTATTTAACTGCCACATGACATTTTGTTTTATGTCTTTTAAATTTTTACGATTTTCCATTTAAATTATACACTTTAGTATCTCTGACTTTTTTTTATTGTTTGCTAAATGTGTTTTATATTTCCCAATAGTTTGGGGAGTCTTGAAAATATATTTTAAACATTTGCTCAGTTTTGTACTTACTTCTTATTATATATAGAAAAGACTATGTGTTACTTTTTATGGCGCAGGTGAATAGGCGGGTGGTTAGTCGCTACTGTTTTAGCGCTATCTAAACTAGATTTGAGCTTTTTGATAAGACCTATGAAGAAACTGTTATATAAAGATCAGATGAAAATCTATTGCTTACGTTATACGATCCACTTTTACACTTTTGACTTAATGTTTGTGTTATGCAGAGAGATAAACTATTTGAGCAAAATCTAGTTTAAAGTCATTAGATACATAACTGTCCTTAGGTATACTAATATGTAGTCACCCTGAACTGCTGGGTTTCTACAGTTACAAGTACAGATTTAAATATTTGTAAGTGTAAAATTTTATAAAGGAAAAAGTTTTTCATTTTAAAAACAATATTTTTTTTCAGTTCAATTTTAACTTAAACAAGTTTTTTGCGTGTAAAACATTTCGAAATGTTTATTTATGTATGAGGAAATGTGTATATTTGTACGAATATCTGTCTGTCTGTCCGTTTGAATATGTGTATTAAAATACATTTATACAAACATTTATTTAACTTATGTATGTGTATATTGAACTTTGGTTATACTTTTTTTTTGGTTGAAGGGTCTTAAATATTTATTTAAACTTTATTGAGTTATTAAAAATGCAAACGGAAGACTATTTTTTTTTTTGTTTATGTGACGTCTGTGAGTATTTGTTTGTGGAATTTAAAAATTATAACCACAACAAAACTTTTGTATGAAACAATATAAAGGATTTGTGTAAATATACATACAAACATATACAATGTTATTTAAACATATAAAATATATAAAAATTCAAACATAAACTATATGACTAAATGAATTTATACAAAAGTCTTTTTAAAAAGCCGCCTTTGATAGCAAAGGGCTATAAAGTTTTCTAAAGACTGTTTGTGGCTTTTTACACAAAGCTTTAAGCGTTTAAATTAATCTAACAATTTAAACAAATTCTTATGTTAAGAACAATTTTAATACATTCAAATAAATTCCTATACAATCTTATAATTTAGGCAAATATGTTAAGTTATTTATTTTCTTATGAATTTTTTTTGTTTATTTAAATATTTTCTTTTCCATTTTGCATTCAAAAGTCATTCTATATACTTGTGGTTCAAAACTTAATTTATACTTTTCTAGGTTTTTTTTTGTTCTCTTTTTCTTTGCGCTGTTTTGTCACCAAACTTTGACAAACTATTTAAATTATAGAAAATCTAGAATAAGTTAAAAAGAGAAAATCTGAAAAGAAATTAATTCAATGAATTAAACTAAAACTAAACCCACATTTTATTATGATTTTTACAAGCTCCTTGGCCTACATTTTTAGCAAAAAAAAAAAAAAAAAAAACTAAACACAACGAACAAAACATACTCTCTGCAGCATTTATACAACATACAACACACAACAAAATAATCTTAAAATTTCAAGTGGCTTTTTGAAAGCAAATAGAACAATGAACAAGGAAGACACTACTATAGAAGGTGGCATGAGGAAAGAGGAGGCACAGTAAAGTTTTAATAAAAACTACTGAAGTAGTAGTGAAGAATGCCAAAAAGAAAAAAAAAAAGAAAATTTATTATGATGAATTTAAATCAAGGTTGTTTTCATTATTTAATACTCATATTACTACAACGCTGCTATAGCAGTTACTACTACTAGTACTTCTACTATTACCGCTTGCTTGCTGTTGACTTTCATTTCCTCTCTCCATAAAGAAAATAGTAACTTTATAGCCTTAAATAAACCAAAATGGAAAAACCATCTTAGATTGTAAAAATAGGAAAATAATCCAAATTGTTCAGTAGTTAAGAAAAATCTTCTAAAACTTAACGACTTTACCCTTTAAATCATTTTTAAAATATTCCTTAAGAAATATTTATTTTGAATAATTTTCAGCAACTCGGACTGTTTTGTATAAGAAAAGTTTCTTTAATTGAGAGATTTTTTCTATAAATACTAATCAAGAAAAGAGAGAGTTTTCTAATTAAAATCTCTCAGTAACTAATAGTTTTTTTATACAGAAATTTTCTTAGTAATTAGAGAATTTTTCTAAAGAAAATTTTTCAATAACTAAAAAAAAAGTTTTGTATAGAAAATTTCTCTATAATGAAGAAAATGTTCATATAGAAAATTTCTTAATAATTGACGAATTTTCTATAGAAATTACTTATTAACTGAGACAAGTTTTCTGTAGAAAATTTCTCAGCAATTGCGACTAGTTTTCTAAAGAAAAGTTCTCTGTGGCGGAGACTAGTTTTCCCAGCAAACTGAATAGAAATTTTTTCAATAACTGAGACTATAGAGACTGAGACTTCTATAGAAAATTTCCCAGTAACTGAGACTTATTTTCTATATAAAATTTCCCAGTAACTAAGACTATATTTATATAGAAAATTTTCCAGTAACTAAGACTATTTTTCTATAGAAAATTTCTCAGTAACTGAGACTAGTTTTCTATAGAAAATTTCTCATTAACTGAGAGTAGACTTCCATAGAAAATTTATCAATAATTGATCTAGTTTTCTATAGAAAATTTCTCAATAATTGAATTAGTTTTCTATAGCAAATTTCTCACTAACTGAGACAAGTTTTCTATAGAAAATTTCTCAGTAATTGATACAAGTTTTCTATAGAAAATTTATCAGTAATTGGGGCTAGTTTTCTAAAGAAAATTTCTCAGTTTTCTATAGAAAATTTCTCAATAACTGAATCTTGTTTTCTAGAGAAAATTTTCCAGTAACTGAGACTAGTTTTCCATAGAAACCGACACAAATTTTTGTAAAGAAAATTTTTAGTTTTCTATTGAAAGTTTATCAGTAATTATGCCTAGTTTTCTACAGAAAATTTCTCAGTAACTGAGACTAGTTTTCTACAGAAAATTTCTCAGTAACTAAGATTAGTTTTCTATGGACAATTTCCCAATAATTGACACAAGTATTGTATAAAAAAATTCTCAGAAACTGAAACTATTTCTTAGTAACTCAGACTAGTTTTCTGTAGAAAATTTCGCACTAACTGAGACTACTCTTCTTTAGAAAATTTCTCAGTAATTCAGACTAATTTTCTGTAGAAAATATTTCAGTAAATGAGACAAGTTTTCTATAGAAATTTTCTCAGTAACTGGGGCTAGTTTTCTATAGAAAATTTCTCAGTAACTGCGACTAGTTTTCTATAGAAAATTTCTCAGTAACTGAGACTAGTTTTCTATAGAAAATTTCTCAGTAACTGAGACTAGTTTTCTATAGAAAATTTCTCAGTAACTGAGACTAGTTTTCTATAGAAAATTTCTCAGTAACTGAGACTAGTTTTCTATAGAAAATTTCTCAGTAACTGAGACTAGTTTTCTATAGAAAATTTCTCAGTAACTGAGACTAGTTTTCTATAGAAAATTTCTCAGTAACTGAGACTAGTTTTCTATAGAAAATTTCTCAGTAACTGAGACTAGTTTTCTATAGAAAATTTCTCAGTAACTGAGACTAGTTTTCTATAGAAAATTTCCCAGTAACTGAGACTAGTTTTCTACAGAAAATTTCTCAATAACTGAGACTAGTTTTCTATAGAAAATTTCTCAGTAACTTAACTAGTTTTCTATAGAAAATTTCTCAGTAACTAAGACTAGTTTTCTATAGAAAATTTCTCAGAAACAGAGACTAGTTTTATGTAGAAAATTTCTCTGTAACTGAGAGCAGTTTCCAATCGAAACTTCAATAAATTGTAGAAATTTCTTTATTATTTCTTGGTAATAATTGAGTCTAATTATCCTGAAGATGATACAATTGCTATAACAGAAATGAATTTAAATACCTCGACCCACTGTGCACAATTTAAGCTCGAAATTGTGTTTTAATAAATGACTATATGAGCATTGTAAATATTATTGTTATGTAATTGTTTAAACATGTGTGTGCGTGTTCATTTCTCTTGTATGTATAAGTATGAGCAAGAATATGTCCTTTTTTGCTAAATGAGTACATGGGTACGTTTCATAGTAAGTATGTGAATAGTATGTGTGTAAATAATAGTAGATTGGTCTCTGCATTTTTAACTTCCGTTTCCGTTTGTTATGAGTATAATAAAAAATAAAAATAAATCCACTTGCATGCTCAAGTACACTTAAAAGTTAAGCTGATTCCTCAGCTTTTTATACAGTCAACATAGTAAGGTATGTTATATATTTGTGTACTGCTTATAATACTATTTCTATCTTAGCTAAGTTTTGTTGTTTTTCTGCTTTTATACTTATACATATGTATGTATGTATTTGTTATAATTATTCACACAGTTTATGTAGGTGCAAATGAATTTGTTAGAATATTTTTCTTATTTTTATTTTACACACATATATATTTTTAGGTAAATGAGTGAGTGTGTCTGTGTGTAGGTTTGTGCGTGTATGTGGAAAATTGTAAACTTAATACTCAAGTGAGCATGTTTGAATTATAATTTCTACTATTTTTTTTTGTTGTGTTTATTTTTATTTTATTTAGAAAAATATAATGCATAATGTAAATTGCAGTAATAGAATTTCTTAACATTACTACATTTAGCAGATTATAATATATTTTTTTTCTCATTTTGAAATGAGAATAAAATGTAAAAATTTTTTCCGCCTTTTAACTTACAAAGTATGCGTGTGTGTTTTAACTATTTAAATAATTTGTTTAATTGTATAATTAAACTTTATTTCTTTCTATTAATCTAATGTTTAAACACTTGTTATTTATAGTTGTTGACTTGTTGTTGTATAATTAGTAATTGTCAGTAAATGGTTTGTTAAGAAGTGTTGTTTTTGAAACAATATCTTTTCATTTGTTATTTCCATGAACTTACCTCATCTTTACCCTTGACAACACACATTTTCTGATCGTCTTCGGGTGAATTCCATACTAAACGTTGTTGTTCTTGTAGATCATGTATGCTTAAATTGAAGACTATATTTCTGTAAAGAAAAAAATAAATATATTTATATGAATAACAATAAAATAGCAAAGCAAACTTATATAATAACTTTAACTAAGAACTGAATTTGCCAATTGAAAACCATATCTTAAAGAACAAAATGTTTCTTATCATAAAAATAAACAAGTAGGAAAGTATAGTCGGACATGACTGACCATATAATACCCTACACCATGAGTATATTTTTAATTTTTTTATTTTTCATAAAGAAACTTTTTTTGTTAAATTTTACCTTAATTCCAAAGTATTTAAGCAAAAATTTTCTAAATCAGGCTTTATATAGGAGTATAGGTCAAACATGGGCAGATCCTCGGTAAATTTGGGAAAAGGATATATTTTATAATAACAGTCAGTTTTGTTGTGATTTACTGCAATACAAATGGTTACAAGGGGGGTTTGTATGGGGGCTTGGGACAAATAAGGGTCGATTATTAAGAAAATCTGCAGTTTCATTAATACTTATATAAAACTTATTTGTGCCAATTTTTAGAGAGATAAAAGTATATTTGACGTAATAATGGCATCAAAAGCCCAAATCGGGAGGTATGGTTTACATGACAGCCAGCCGGACAGACGGACGGATGGACGGACGGACATGTCTTAATCGATTCAAAAAATGATTCAGAATCGATCGGTATACTTCTCCCCACTATAGTGGTGTAGGGTATAAAAAGTTTTACGTAATTTGTTATATAGGGAAAAATATTTTATAAAGCAAAATATATTTCATATTAGAACAAAATCCTTAGTCTACTGCAGAAAACGAGTCTCAGATTCTCAGCAATTTCTTAAAACTGTCTCTTTCTGCAAAAAAAACTTCATATAATGAAGAATTTCAATAGAAAAAATTAACCATATACTGAGCAACTTTCTATAGAAAAAGTCTCTTATATCTTACAGAAAAAGTATAAAATTTATTTTTTTATACAGAAGAGCTTTCTATAGAAAATGTATCTCACATAGTTACTAAGTAACTTTGTATAGAAAATTAGTATCAGTTACTGACACATTTTCTATAGAAAAGTGTATTAGATACTGATAGACTTTCTATAGAAAAAAATTACCCAGATTCTGAGACATTCTCTAAAGAAAGAGTGTCTCATATAATGATTTCTATGTATATATGAAAAGTATCTCTTATGCTGATAGATTTTCTATAGAAAAAGTGTTACAAATTTTCTCGATACTGAAACAATTTCTACAGGAAAAATTATTGAGATATATATAATAGATATTGAGACATTTTCTATAGAAAAAGTGCTTCAGATACTGAGATATTTTCTATGGAAAAAGTGCCTCTGGTGCTAAGACATTTTGTGCGGAATAAGTGCGTCAGATGCTAAGAAAGTTCTCTTAGAAAAAGTCTTGCAATACTGAGACATTTTCTATAGAAAACGTGTCTCAGATACTGAGTACTTTCCGTAAAATTTTTCAATGGAATAAGTGTCTTTGATTATGAGAAATTTTCTATCGAAAAAGTGTCTCTGATTAGGATATATTTTCTATAGAAAAGAAGTCTCAAATTCTAAGAAATTTTCTAAAGAAATGACATTTTCTATGGAAAAGGTTTCTGAGATATTGAAAAATTTTCTATAGAAAAGGTATCTGTCTCAGATACTGGGACATTTTATAAGAAAACAGTGTAACAGATATTTAGACATTTTCTATAGAAAAAGTGTCTCACATACCGAGATATTTCTATAGAAATAGTGGCTCAGCTACTGAGACATTTTCTATATAAAAACTGTTTCATATTCTGAAAAATATTGTATAGAAATAGAGTCTCAAATTCCGAACAATTTTCTGTAGGAAAAGTGTCTCAGATACTAAAAAAACTTCAAATGGAATGGAAGTTAAGGGTAAACTTCCCATATAAAAGATGTGTCTCTTTCTAAAGGATTATTTTCATAATTACTAAGAAATTTTCTTGTGAAAAACTAAAATTTTAATTTTTTTTAGGAAATCTTTAATTTAATTTCCATGAGCTTGTAAAACCTTTTGCAAACATGTAACTACCAAAATTAGAAGAAAAAAAGTCCAAAGTTTTTAGCCCTAAATTTGATGTAGACAGAAAAAATCTTTAAAAGAATGAATGACACAGCATACGTTACAGAAATGTTATCTGTAGTTGTGTATTTCTATGTGTGGACCAGTTCTATTACCACATTTCAGAAACGCTAATTAAAATTGCGTACATGTAAACACATAAACATCTACAATACATAGTAAATAAACCCTGCAGTTAGAAGTAGATGTTTCAAATTAAAAATATCATATGAATAAAAAATATATAAATATATAAAAGGATACAAGGACACCTTACAAATTTGTTGGGATGTTAGTTATAATTGTGATAGTGTTAGTGTGCTCACGCACACACATCTGTACTTATGTGGTAGTAGTGGTTTGTCTAAACGCGTCAAAGAAATTATTGTGTAGACCAACAAAAACACAAAAAACCAAAACTGGCAATCCAAAACAAAATGGCTGAAAAAATACACATGTATGTAGTTAGAAAAATTCTTTAAAAACAGTAACAGCAACAACAATAACAACACCAAAAATTTTAACAATATGAAATTAGTATGATTGTTTGTTTTCTGCCAAAAAAATGAAAAAATGAAACATACATCCTAAAAATACCTAAACATACAAACATATTTACACACATGTAGACAAAATAACAAATACATGACTGGTAACAATGTTTACATTTAACAAAAATTCATATAAATGTAAATTTTTAGCCACGATTACAGTGTGGTAGCAAAAAATAAAGGAGTTAAATTTAAAAAAAAAAATTAAGAAATTTCTTATAAAAACTAGTTACTAAGAAATTTTCTATAGAAAAATAATCTTAGATATTTACTATAGAAAACTAGCCTTAGTTACTGGGATATTTTATGTAGAAAACTTGTCTCATTTACTGAGAAATTTTCTGTAGAAAACTAGTCTCATTTATTGAGAGTTACTTTCCTCAGTTGCTGAGGAACTTTCTATAGAAAACTAGTCTCAGTTACTGAGAAATTTTCTATAGAAAAGTAGTCTCAGTTACTGAGAAATTTTCTATAGAAAAGTAGTCTCAGTTACTGAGAAATTTTCTATAGAAAAGTAGTCTCAGTTGAAAACTAGTCTCAGTTACTGAGAAATTTTCTATAGAAAACTAGTCTCAGTTACTGAGAAATTTTCTATAGAAAACTAGTCTCAGTTACTGAGAAATTTTCTATAGAAAACTAGTCTCAATTACTGAGAAATTTTCTATAGAAAACTATTCTCAGTTACCGAGAAATTTTCTATAGAAAAGTAGTCTCAGTTACTGAGAAATTTTCTATAGAAAACTAGTCTCAGTTACTGAGAAATTTTCTATAGAAAACTAGTCTCAGTTACTGAGAAATTTTCTATAGAAAACTAGTCTCAGTTACTGAGAAATTTTCTATAGAAAACTAGTCTCAGTTACTGAGAAATTTTCTATAGAAAACTAGTTTCAGTTACTGAGAAATTTTCTATAGAAAACTAGTTTCAGTTACTGAGAAATTTTCTATAGAAAAGTAGTCTCAATTACTGAGAAATTTTCTATAGAAAACTATTCTCCGTTACCGAGAAATTTTCTATAGAAAACTATTTTCAGTTACAGAGAAATTTTGTATAGAAAACTAGTGTCAGTTACTGAGAAATTTTCTATAGAAAACTATTTTCAGTTACAGAGAAATTTTGTATATAAAACTAGTTTCAGTTACAGAGAAATTTTCTATAGAAAACTAGTCTCAGTTACTGAAAATTTACTGAGAAAATTTCTATAGAAAAAAAAACCGAATTTTTATAGAAAACTTCTTTTATATATTATGCAAGTTACTCAAGAATTTTTTATAGAAAACTTGACTCTGTTACTGAGAAACTTTCTATAGAAAATATGAGTAAGTTATTGAACAGTTACTTATGAAGAACTTGCCTTTAATGAGAAATAATGGCTCAATCACTGACAAAAATTTGTCTCAGTACTATTACAGGACTATTCTACAAATTTTAAACTGAAGATTTATTATGAGCTTAAATGGTGAGATGTAACATCTTTTTGGTTTTTATATGTTAGTACCAATTTTCAGACGAAAAATAAAAAACTTCAACAGCTTCGAGTAGTGGGTTTTGGTTGTGTTTTACAAAAAAAAAAAAAAAAACGAACACAAAACCTGTTTTTATTTGTGTTAGTATAAATACGTGTATATTTCTGTAAAATTCTATCGTATATATCTATGTATAATACAACTCATCTAAAACCGACGCTGACACCACTATTATCTTCATTGTCGCTAAACAAACTATTCTTTAACACACCTTACATCTCTCGAGGGGATTCCATTAGGATGAACCACATACTCATGCATCCAGTGACAGTTGGATTTGCATGGTTAAAACAAAGTTGAATAAAACTTTGTTAGAATAGCAAAATAGTGCAGCAGGTAACTGGAATAGTAGATTGCAGCATAAGTTGTAGTATTAGCAACACTAGTAGAAGAAGTAGTTTTAGTAGTAGTATTTTAAACTTAAGTGTATAAGATTGATAATGTTGTGATAATATGTTGTGTTGAGTGACTTAGGGATTTTTTCATATAAACTAAAGTTCTTAGGACCACATTTGCTATAAAGGAAGTTAAAAAATTTTATATTTAGACACATTTAGAAATGTCATTGTTGACTTGATTATTTCTAGAAATCAAAAGAAATCATTTAGCGAACGATTTTTGCAAAGAAATACTTGTCTCATTTACTAAGAAATTTTCTATACAAAGCTCTTTTCTGTTATTGAAAATGTTTCTAAAGAGAACTTGATTCAATTACTAAGAATTTTTTTATTAAACAACTTTCACCTACCAATGATAAGCATAATTTATTAGGACGAATTAAATTCTATTAATTTAATGTTATTGAAATCTTAAGCACGTATTTTTACTTAAATATATATCACAATCCCAATCCTAGAACTAAATTTAATAATATTCATTTGGCAGAACTATTAAATTTTGTATGTCAACCATGAATTAAAAAGAATACTATCAATTCCCCTCTATACAAATCCCCAATGGCTTAAATGTTATTGTGGCTTTAAAATTAACGAAGGCGATAAAATGTTTAACTAGAATGTATGTTTGTATGTATGTCTCTTGTGTTCATCTTTCTTTATAACGGTTAAGTTATAATATGCTTCTAGGAGTTTTGCTACAAATCAGTCGCTTGTAAAAAAAAACTACAATAGAGCAGAGGAATGAAACGAAACATTTAGCAAAGTATTTAGCTGTTAAATAAAGCTAACACCAACACAAACACTATGCATACACACATGCAAAAACATATATTTTACATAAATTAACGGCAATTTCTTAGTATTCATACTAAGAATACATACATATATGACCCTATTATAAAACACACATACACATAAGAAAATTCTAAAATACTGGGTGCTAGAAAGAGGAAGGGGAGGGAGCTTATGGAAATAGGGAACATAAATATAGCTGTACACATAAAATTACACAAGTGATGAGGCATTTTATTTGTCAGCGTATACAAACATGGGTGTATAAATAAATATACATGTGTATGTTAAATATTTTCTATTAAGTATGAATTTACTACTACCATCATCTTCAGCACTCAGCCAGTGCTATTGTCATGGTGTTAAACAAGATCTCAAGGATAATGATCATCATCATCATCATCATCATCATCGCACTATCAGTAACTTACACATTGTTATTGTTATGTATTAAATAATATTACAATGATAATGTTTTTGATCATAATGAGGATGATGATTATTATTATTTTAATGCTTATTGTCCTTTTAAGTTGTTTATGTGTTGTTTAACCGCAGTTTGTTAAATAACATGTTGTTAACATCCTTGTTATATACACACATATAGTTAATATGCATATATATGTTTGAGAGTTTCCTTACACTGTGTGGTATATCGCAGCCTAAATAACAAAAGACGTTGAACAAACTAAACATCTATCTAGTTTTTAGCTTTGTTAACTATAATCCGTTTAGTATAATATTTCGATGATTATATATACTAAACAAACTAACAAACAAACTAACGAACTAACTAACTAACTAACTAACTAACTAACTAACAAACTAACTAACTAACTGACTAACTGACTAACTGACTAACTGACTAACTGACTAACTGACTAACTAACTAACTAACTAACTAACTAACTAACTAACTAACTAACTAACTAACTAACTAACTCAGTAACTTAGTAACTTACTAACTAACCAACTATCTTCTACATATCTATCTATCTATCTATCTATCTATCTATCTATCTATCTATCTATCTATCTATCTATCTATCTATCTATCTATCTATCTATCTATCTATCTATCTATCT
>NC_060950.1:56979836-56982380 GCF_022045245.1 Lucilia cuprina | reverse complement strand
TAGAACTGAACTAGAACTGAACTAGAACTGAACTAGAACTGAACTAGAACTGAACTAGAACTGAACTAGAACTGAACTAGAACTGAACTAGAACTGAACGTGAACTGATCTGAACAAGAACTGAACTAGAATTGAACTATTGCGAAAGTAGAGGCCTCACCATAGAAATCGAAAGAAGCAAATAGAAAAAATTCTTCACAATAAAGTGTTAGTAAAACCAATAAAATATTTAAAATTATTTAATATATCTAAGAATACCCACATATGAGCCTATTTCGTCACACATGCATGAGTGAATTTTTTGTGATAATTTCAAGCCAATAAAATGAAAACAGTATAACAGATAGAAAACCATTGGAAAAGCCCCAAACCAGAAAAGAAGAAAAAATTATAAATAAAATTTATAAAATGGTTTTGTATCTATTTATAAACGAGTATCGACGAAGTGTTTCATTTTATTGGCAAATATGTAAATTTTGTATAAGTGTGTGTGGAATGAGTGCGGAAGTGTGCACAATATTTAGATACAATTTATAGATGCTACAATTTATTATTATTTTTTCACCTTTAGTTTGTATATGAGTGACTAACATTCATACATATAGATATAGAGAATATTTAGACCAAAAATTTGTGGTATTATTATGCGGTTCATGTGTTGTGGCAGGAAATTTTATGTTTTTTTTTTTTACTAACACTCTTGTACACTCTTCTCTAGCTATGTATGTGTGTGTAACTTTAATGTGTGTGTTGCATGAATGAATAAATGAATGATGGTTGGTTGGGGAAACATTTTCAACTTTTTGGCTTATTTTAGTTTTTATTTTAATTTTATTTGAACAGTGTTTTTTCATTTTGTTCATTTGTTACGAAAAAATACCAATAACAACTTAAACATGCATGGAATTGGTATTAATTTTAAATGGATAGAAAAATGTGCAAAGAATTTATAAATTAAAATTTGAACAACAGCAGAGCTGACATACACACATACATACATACACCAAAAAAATGTGTAACAAATCAAATTTAATTAAAAATTTAACTGGGCCACCACACACATATAGGAGATTAATGAGTTTGGACAAAAAACTTCAATATTTTTGTGGCATTTTTTGTAGCGTTAAGCACTTATAAAGAGTTTAATAATTTGTAAAGGGAATACGGCTAAAAAAATAGGTTTGTATAAATCATACTTTTGCTAGGGTTTATATAATATTTGTCATATAAATATTTCAAATATATTTTTTTACTAAAGATTTCAACGAATTCTTAAGCAAAAAACACCCTTGTGTTAAAAACTCATTAATCAAGCTGAAATGACATAAAAATAAGAAGAAGTGTAATATGTTTGAGCTACAATTTATAATATTTCAATGTCTAAAAAGTATACGCACACCAACTGAAACAATATGACTTCATGCGTGTCAAGCAGCAGGCAGAAAAAGAAAGAAAAAGTAGAAATCTTTTGAATCTTAATACATTGCCAAAGTTAAAGGCCGCATGTGTTTTGTCACTTGTGTTTCAGGGAAAAGTGGTTTCTACAGCCGCTCCTTATAACACACGCACTGTTAGGAATTCATGAAAGAAAAAAACTTTTAGTTTTCTAAACAACAAAACTATATAAGTTTGTTTTAATTTAAAGTGTTTCCATTTTTGTGTTGTTTGCTTTTTGTTTTCTTTTTAGTTGTTTAAGTTTTTCACGCTCTCTTTGTTTCTGATTTTTTCTTCTTTCTCTAGTTTTCATTTGTACGCTTGCAATTTACGTGATAATGATTCTAAATTATAAAACAACTTAAAACGTTTCTGTTTGTTTCGTTCTTTTATTTCTGGTTTTGTTGTTTTTTGCTACAACAAACGTATTTAACCTAACACAGTTAACACAATAATTGTTGTTGTTGTTAAAGACACATGTCCTTCACGCAAACATACACAGTACTCAAAATACACATGCATACAGAAATATTTACAGGTCAGGGTGATTATGTAAAAACTAGAATATATTTATGACAAATTTAAGAAACATTTCCGATAATTTAATTTTCTCTACACACTTTACATAACAAACATATGTGGCGTATACTTAATATTTAATTATATTATATGAAAATAAAATAATCATACGCTAAGTTGAACCACAAAGGCAAGCGAAAATGGTAAAATAAACGTTTTTTATACCATACACCACTATAGTGGGGAGGGTATTATACGTTTGTGCTGATGTTTGTAACATACAAAAATATTGGTCCAATACCCACCTTAAAGTATACCGATCGATTCAGAATCATTTTTTGAGTCGATTAAGACATGTCCGTCCGTCCGTCCGTCCGTCTGTCCGGCTGGCTGGCTGTCCATGTAAACCTTGTGTGCAAGGTACAGGCCGCAATTTTCAAGATAATTTGATGAAATCTGGACCAAGCTTGTTTTTTGGCACAAGGACGAAGCCTATTGAAAATGGTTGAAATCGGTCCATTACTTCACCTAGCCCCCATACAACCGTACCTCCCGATTTGAACTTTTTATGCTATAATTACGTCAAATATT
>NC_060950.1:56972307-56979736 GCF_022045245.1 Lucilia cuprina | reverse complement strand
CTATCTATCTATCTATCTATCTATCTATCTATCTATCTATCTATCTATCTATCTATCTATCTATCTATCTATCTATCTATCTATCTATCTATCTATATATCTGTTTGCGTGGCTCATCTCTTGTTTTAAATTTCATAATAAAAGAATAAAAATAAAAGAAATAAAAGAACAATGAATCCTTTTTTGAGTTTTTTATACCTTACTTTCAAAAGCCTACTTTTGGTAAGAATTTTTGATACATTAGATCAGGAGTCTACAAAAAAAAATTCTTCAATTCACAATCGATGTTGTATCGGTGTAAGTCATAAAAAATGTTTAAATAAAATTTTTAGAAACAGAAACATATCAATAATAAAAAGTTACGACATACTACGATATAACGAGTTGAACATATAATTTTTAAGTATATCGTTAATTAGAGTTATGACTTAAAAATGCTTTTAAAAGTGAGCTTTAAGTTTACATCAAATTGGTAAAGACAATCAATTTTCTTTGACAGTTTTTATTTTCTTTGCTTGTATATGTTTAAAGTTTCATTTCCTTAAATTAAAATTTATACATTTTCTGTGACCGACCAGCTTTATAGCCTCTTAATTTGGCAAATAGTTATTGTTGTTATTATTGTGTTCGGTTAACTTTCAAGTATATTTCGTGTTTAAAGAATTAGGTTACCGCCACATTATAATGCTTCCGTTAATTTCCTTGTACTTTTACTACTTTGAAATTGTTTAGTTTTGCTCGTTGGTTGGTCGGTCGGTTTGTCTGGTTGACTCTGAAGTTAGTTTCTTGGTTAAGAGTTATGGTCAAGCAATAAATTATGGCAACAAACAAGTAGAAAAGAAAATAAGAACGCAAACAACAACAACAAGTTTATGGTTATAAAACAACAAACTTAAAATTGTTTTGGCTGGTTAAAGCAGATTAATAGAAACAAAAGTATTTTTTATTTACAACACGAAAGCAATAGGAAATCTTAAAAGTTTCTTGTTATTAATACAAGATTTAAGATTTTATTTTGTTCTAATTTGGAAAAATGGTAAAGAAGTATTTTTCAAGGAAGATAATTTTCTTTAAAGGGAAATTTTAAATTCCTTTTTTATTTTTAATTTGAATACAATTTTTTTAGAAAATTTCCCAAGTAAAATGTCTTCTTGAGTTAAAAAATTTCCCTTACAGGAAAATATTTATTTCTTATTATGTGTAAGCCAAAATTTTTTTTAAATTTACCTTGATTTGGAAAAAATCCCTTTTTGTGTATTAATAAAATTTCCCCGAAGGAAAATTTTTAATTTTTCGTCGAAACTTGATGTTTAAGTAATCCCCCATTATTTTCATTTTAAAAATTTCCCATTCCAAAAAAAACGCTGTTAAAAACATTTTAATAAAAATTGACAGATTTTGAGATTCTGCTGTTTGCGAGACTATTTATTATTTCGTTCACTGCCAATTGTTAGAGTTTCGAGTTTATTTGTTGTTGTCATCTCCAACTAAGCAAAAGCACCAGCATATGTCGTCATTTTAGTGAATGCCTAAATTTTCAATATGCAAAAAAAAAACGAGAAAAATCAAAACCATATGACCCCAAGTCTGACATGCTACCAGTTTTTTTCGTCTCGTTGTCAGTTAGTCAGCCAACTCAGCTATTTATTGAAGTGAATTGAAATCGACAGCAAACAAACAAGTGGAAAAAGAAATCAATTTTATTTGCAGGTTTAAAAAAAAATCAAAAAGCCAAGTTAGCTGCGATGCCTGGCATATCCTCTAACCTCTCTTTTATATACACATGTATATATTCCGTTATAGAAGGTGAAAAAATGCAAAATGTTTTTGGTTGTTTGTTAGAGATGGATTGATGGTGTTGGTAATGGTAATACACTTAAGGTTATTTTTAATCTGAACCAAAACAAATATAACAAAAACACCAAAAAAAAAACTTATTTTATTTTTTGTTTTCTGAGATACTGACAGGCTCAGAGTGGGCATATTATTGCAGGAGTAGTAAAAATGGTTTGATGAAAACTACATGAATGCAATCGAAAGAAAAAATTTGAATATTTCTGTTGAAAACTTTTTTCATTATATTAAAAATGTAACGGCTGAAAAGAAAAACGAGGGCTACAGTCAAAGGTTCATAAGCATATAACAGGGAATTAAAAGCAATATTTTCTGATACCTTCATCCTCGTTTATTTTCAAAAAAAAAAAAAAAAAAAAAAAACATACAAAACTCAAATATTAAATCAAGAAAACGTTAAGATGGAATAAAACATTATTGAAATGGCAATTTGCCATAGATATTTACTATATTACTGTGCAATTTTTAATTCAAATTTACAAACAAAACTACATACTTGCATGCAGAATATTTACCTACAAACCTGAAAGTAGGCTACATTTTAATACTTTTTATATACCGCAACTATTCACTTAATATAGAACATTGTAATGTGCAAACATTATTCTCTCTCAAACAAACAAAGAGAATGAGTGGGTGGTTGAAATTTTGTAAAGCCTTGTGCCCACAATGTCACACTTCATCTATTTGAAAAGGAAATATAATTTGTATAATATAGTGCTAAAGTAATTTAATATTAATAAATGTAAAGTTGAAAAGTTTTATGGTAACAAATCTGTTTCTCTTTAGTAGCTTACAATCGTTTTGAAAAATATTCAAAACCTATTTAATTACAGTATTGCAGAGCTTAAAGCTTGATGGAAAACTTAAAATTCAATGTTAAAAAGGATAAAAGGACTAGAGAGAGATAAGCAAAAATTAGCAAAAAATTGAACTGAGCTAGCATTGAACCAGAACTGAAGTAGAACTGAACTAGAACTGAACTAGATCTGAACTAGAACTGAACTAGAACTGAACTAGAACTGAACTAGAACTGAACTAGAACTAACCTAGAACTGAACTAGAACTGAACTAGAACTGAACTAGAACTGAACTAGAACTGAATTAGAACTGAACTAGAACTGAACTAGAACTGAACTAGAACTGAACTAGAACTGAACTAGAACTGAACTAGAACTGAACTAGAACTGAACTAGAACTGAACTAGAACTGAACTAGAACTGAACTAGAACTGAACTAGAACTGAACTAGAACTGAACTAGAACTGAACTAGAACTGAACTAGAACTGAACTAGAACTGAACTAGAACTGAACTAGAACTAAACTAAAACTTAAGTAGAACCGAACAGGAACAGAACTAGAATTAAACTGGAACTTAACAAGGACATGTAGGAAATTAGCAATTTCACTAATTAATTCCAATAAATAGCAAATACATACCATACAACATTGAGTAAATTTTAATGTTGCTTTAATAAATAAGAAAATAAAAAACTTTAGTTTTTCTCCTTATATTCATTTAGAAAAGTTTACAGTACAAAAATTTCCAATCATTAATTACCTTTTTGGTACAAGCTTTTTAGAATGAACATTACTTCCCTATAAACAAAAGTATTCAGCTATAGATATTTTGATTTTTTCCAATGATACTAATTAAATTTTTCTGTAAAGAGGACTATCAAACACTTTAGCAATACAACAAGCAAACTAACCAACTATCAGCCATTTACTCTCCATCTATAGCTAAGTATTACACCCTACAATGTTATAACATTTACATCATAAATTTGTTTTTGATACCAATCATGCAATCTAAACATTGAATGATTTTTTAATTAAATTAGTGAACATTGAACGTTTATTTTTTCGGTCGCTCATACGTTTGCAGTCGCCAGCTGCTGTATCGTTTGTTCATTTATTTATGTGGTAAAGGTAACATTTTAATGTTGGTAATATACATATAAGAACAACAACTATCTAAAAGGTATATACCCCATCCATAGAATCAGATACTTTGTGTGATGCTGTGTTAGAGATACAAATAAATATATTTGTAAATGTTCATATATTGTTGCAAAAAATTATACGATATGACAAGTAAAAAATGTTTGTGCCATTGTAAGCAGTCTATATTAAATAACCTTCTCTTGGCCCTGTCATGAAAATGAAATGATGATGCCAAAACAACGAGCTTCAACAAATTTTAGGACAACAGCAGCAAAAGAGTAAAATGTACAAAAAGCCCGAATAATAAATCTAAAAATAAATTTGTAAATACCAGCAGAAACGCGAACGAAAAAACGGGGGTACTTTTAAAAACGAGGGTTTAAGAGTGAAAGGTGAGGAGGTTTAACTCTTGTTCATACTCGTACTTACATACATACATATGAAGCATTCAATTTTAATCATGTATATGACTTGATATGACATATTTTATATAGGCAGACCCTGCCATTTTTTAAGGAGTCTTTGGAAACTTTCATTTATGTGGAATTTAAATACACATTTTTAAATTTTTTGACAACATTTTATTCTTTTAAGGTTTATCGGAACTCTAGTATACTCATGAAATACATAGTCCTATAGTGTTGCAAATTGATACTGAAATTTTAGCATCGCGGCAGCCTTTTTAAACTGCCGGACTTACTCTTGTTTATGTTCGTATTCGTTTGTATATAAATGACAGTTATTTGCTGACATGAACATACCAAAACATATACTCATTCACCGTTACTCACACACTTGCTCATTCTGTTTAGATTTATGTTTAAGTTCAAACAGATAGATCAGACCATAATATGCTTTGTCATTGTAATACTTTTTACCTATGCCACCTCTTACTAACAAACCAGACCCAACCCCTGGCATCACCATCATTTCTGACACTAAAATACAAACTGTTTTAGTTAAATATACATTAATTTTGATGGCCTTTTGACTTTTTGCTACATAAAAGCAATATATACGGCTTTTTTTTGGAAAACCTTTTAAATAATTTTACAAAAATGTCGCTCAAAATAAATGGATAATGAATGGTTGTTTTTGTTTCAAAAGAAAGTTCAAATAAATATATTAAAAATATGAACTAGAACTGAAATAGAACTGAACTAGAACTGAACTAGAACTGAACTAGAACTGAACTAGAACTGAACTAGAACTGAACTAGAACTGAACTAGAACTGAACTAGAACTGAACTAGAACTAAACTAGAACTGAACTAGAACTGAACTAGAACTGAACTAGAACTGAACTAGAACTGAACTAGAACTGAACTAGAACTGAACTAGAACTGAACTAGAACTGGAGTAGGGAGTAATATAATTTAAAGACCTTTGGTTCTATTGGAAACACTCTTCATGTAGACATTTAGTTTTACATTTTTTTGGATTAATTTTTACCGAACGTAAACAGAAATTTTGCCTATATAACATTGAGATTTGATTTTAATATCCTTTAAAGCCTTTTGGCATTTTCCCCACAAAATTAACGATGTGTAAATTCTTTTTGCTCTCATTTTTTTTTAGATTTTTCCATTTGCTGAACTAGAACTGAACTAGAACTGAACTAGAACTGAACTAGAACTGAACTAGAACTGAACTAGAACTGAACTAGAACTGAACTAGAACTGAACTAGAACTGAACTAGAACTGAACTAGAACTGAACTAGAACTGAACTAGAACTGAACTAGAACTGAACTAGAACTGAACTAGAACTGAACTAGAACTGAACTAGAACTGAACTAGAACTGAACTAGAACTGAACTAGAACTGAACTAGAACTGAACTAGAACTGAACTAGAACTGAACTAGAACTGAACTAGAACTGAACTAGAACTGAACTAGAACTGAACTAGAACTGAACTAGAACTGAACTAGAACTGAATTAAACTAAACAAGAACTGAACTAGAACTGAACTAGAACTGAACTAGAACTGAACTAGAACTGAACTAGAACTGAACTAGAACTGAACTAGAACTGAACTAGAACTGAACTAGAACTGAACTAGAACTGAACTAGAACTGGAGTAGGGAGTAATATAATTTAAAGACCTTTGGTTCTATTGGAAACATTCTTCATGTAGACATTTAGTTTTACATTTTTTTGGATTAATTTTTACCGAACGTAAACAGAAATTTTGCCTATATAACATTGAGATTTGATTTTAATATCCTTTAAAGCCTTTTGGCATTTTCCCCACAAAATTAACGATGTGTAAATTCTTTTTGCTCTCATTTTTTTTAGATTTTTCCATTTGCCCGCACACATACATACATAAATGTATAAAAACTACTATCTCTGATTAACATCAAGCGTATAAAAGAGATGTGATTTTTTTAAGCTATTTGTTGTATACTGAGTGCTGTACAACACATAAATTCTATAGAATCGTTAGATTGGTTTAATAGTGTTTTAACTGATTGGCTTTGGCTATAACAAACGATAGTTGATGGTTTAAAATTACTACAAAAAACCTCATGCTCCCTTGCAACATATGTACATATACACGCGGCACCTTTTGAAATTTGCTACAGGAAAGAAAATATTGTATGAGTGTTTGTATGTGTGTGTAACATGTCATGTTTGACGTATGATACAATAAAAATGACCTTTGAAACCTTTGTTATAAACATAAAAGTTCGTTCTCTTTTACTCATTCTTCAACACATTATATTGTGAAAAAAATACAAAAATAGTAAATTTTGTATTTTGTTTTTCATTTCTCAAACCAAGAACAAGAAAAATGTTAAGAAATGTAGCAGTGATGGAGCATACAACAGTGTTGTAACCCGGTGAACCTTCTGTGATGTCAAGCTGTCAAATGCCATGTTATAGAACATTTTTAGTGATCCTCTCTAACATTTCTATACATTTTTCCAATGACTCAATGTATGAGAATGCGTTTGATTGTATGTAAGTATATTGTGCATCACAGAGAGTCATTGCATGAGTGAGTGACTGTTTTTATGTATGTGTATAAGTATTTGTGTTGAGGTATTTTCTAGAGGAAAACCCTGACAGGTGCCATTTGACATTTGTTGCCATCAAATGCATGTATGTAAGCTAACGATTAATTGTACATGAAAATATGTTTGGTGTTTTTATGTATGTGTATGCCTTTGTTAGTATTGGTAACTATTATCAATATTGAGTATCACAATTGCACTCACAGGTTTATACACTTTTATAATACATTTTTCTATTGTACATATTATAATGTTGATGTAATGTTATTGGCATTGATGACATGACTAACGGTTTAATGTTCTTGCCTACTCTTTTCCATTTTTTATCCTTTATTTTAAGTTAAAATTACATTTTCAATATGTATGATTTTAATCATTATTTGTAAAAGATAAGCCTTTTATAGACCTTTAAAGAGTGTAACAATAGATGGATAAAAACATGCACTTCTTTTAAAACAATTTTTTGACAATAAGGACAATAAGGAACTAGAACAGAGCTAGAACAGAACTAGAACAGAACTAGAACAGAACTAGAACTGAACTAGAACTGAACTAGAACTGAACTAGAACAGAACTAGAACAGAACTAGAACAGAACTAGAACAGAACTA
>NC_060950.1:56962146-56972207 GCF_022045245.1 Lucilia cuprina | reverse complement strand
CTAGACTATAGACTAGACTATAGACTAGACTATAGACTAGACTATAGACTAGACTATAGACTAGACTATAGACTAGACTATAGACTAGACTATGGAGTAGACTATAGAAAAGACTACAGATGAGGCTATATACTTGACTATAGACTAAACTATCGGCTTGACTATAGACTAGATAACTGACTATATTGTAGATGGCTATTGAATAGACTTCAGTATAGATTACTATTGGCTAGACTATTTACTACAGTATAAACTTATTAACTCGACTATGGACTAAACTATCGGCTAGACTATAGACTATATTTTAGACTGACTTTAGTCTAGATAACTATTAAATAGACTTCAGTATAGATTACTATAGATTACTATAGCATAAACATATAAACTGGACTATGCATTAGATAATAGACTAAACTATTTACTGAAGTATAACTAGACTATAGACTACAGACTATACTATGTACTGGACTATAACTAGAGTATAGATGATAGTATAGACTATAGACCATGCTTTTAAATGAGTCTTGCTACTCGAAGACATTTTGTAGAAGCCAATTCAGTAGTTGCTTATTGAGTTTAACAAAATATTCAATATTTTATAATCATTCAAAATAGCATTGTCTATCTTCAGGCTTCTTAAGTGTATTTTTATGTTGCCTAATTTTTGGGCTTCGAAAATTATTTAAGTTTTAAGTTTTTACTTAATTGAATATAAACATTACATTTTAGAAACAAATATTAAATTATATTTATTTTTTATAATATCTGTCATTTCTATTAAAAATAAAAACATCTATTTGAATTGCCAAACAAAATTCCAATTTAACAATTCAATTTGAATATTTCTTATTTATTTTCTGGTAAAAATCTAAAAAATATTCACAACTTACTTTAAATTCCTAAAAAAAAGTTAGCGAAAAAAAACGACTTAAATGTTTTAAGTATATACAATACTATTTCCACAGTTCTTTACATTGATAAGATTCCCATCAATTTCAATTCCATACTCATGCTTATTATAATTTCCAATCAATCCTTCATATATCAAACAATACATTCGCTTCTTTTTTTCACTAAAGTATTTTATACATTCTACATATTTTTCAGTTTTTTTCTTGATTTTCATTTGCAATATTTACCACAAATTGCGCTGATTTTCAACATCAACGTGATTACATTTTCAAACTACATATAATATATATTTTTTTTTTAAAGAAGATGTAAAAAAAATATCTAAAAGAAGACATTTTTTCAGATTTTGAACAAAGGAAGGAGGGAAAAAATGTTCCACGTCGTAGCTATGGTAGAGAATGAATACACACAACAAAAAAATACTATCACAAAAATGTAAACATATTTACACACATTCGCCTGTTCTATAAATGTATAAATAGGAATGTATGTTTGTATTTGGGAAATCTACACATACCTCTCTTTCTCTGCTCAGATTTCGTTTGTGTTTTAATGTTGTTGCTCTGGTTGTTGTTGTTGTGAATTTTGTACAAAAGGAAACGCAGGCAATTGAATTTGTTCGCTGTTATTTTTTTTCGCTTTCCTTTCATCAGTCTTTATTTAAAGGAAACCGCATAAAACCTAAACGTTTCATTTTTTTGTTGTTTGTATTGTTCTCCCGTAGAGAAAAGAATATAGTTTTTCCATACTTACACAAACATACATATATGTAGTCGGGAAATACTTTATACAACATGCAGAGACACCCAACTCTCAATTGGCATAAACACACATTCCTAAAAAAAAGAAACAACTTTTTTTTAATACTCATACTAACATATTTATATGTATTTGTGGCAAGATAACAAAAGCTTGAAAACTAACTGCATTGCAGCAAATATATGGAGACAACAACAGCAATAAAAACAACCAAAAGTAATGAATTTTACTTTTTTTAAATAAGCATAAACGCGAATCTTTAACCGCATTTGTTGCAAAATAAGAAAAAAAGTAAGACAACGTAGTTTGCTGTAGACAAAACAACTTAAATCTTTTATTCCAAAAATATTCAATATGTTTTTTCGAAAAAAAGAAAAAACTAAACACACATATTTTTAAACATACAGAGAGAGACAAAAAATTAGGTAAAAAAGCCAAAGAAAAGGTGCTATTACTTTTAAATTAAATTGTATCCTTTTGTTTTCTTTTCATTAGACAAGTTTTTTCTCTAAAGAAGTTTCTTGCTTTCTACTGAAAACTACTTTTGTCTTTTCCAAAGCAAAATATGTATTTACCATAGATCGTATGCTTTTCTACTGAAATAATTTTTGTTTTTCTGTTGAGAAGTGTCTATTTTCCAATAGAAAACTTTCTATAGAGAATTCTCTTTTCTTTTGCACCAAACTGTTCCCACTTTTCTACCTTAAATTCTGTTTTTCTTTTTCTATCGACAAAAGAATTGGTTTCCTATGGAAACTTGTTACAATCGTGTTCTTTTCCACTGAAATATGGCTTCATTTCTTTAGAGAAAACGTTTTCTTTTCTACTAAAATAATTTTTGTTTTTCTGCAGAGAAATCTAGAAAACTTTCTATAGAGAATTCTTTTTCTTTTGCACCAAACTGTTCCCACTTTTTTAACTTAAATTCTGTTTCTTTTTCTATCGACAAAAGAATTGGTTTTCTAGGAAAACTTCTTACAATCTAGAGAAGTTTCTTGCTTTCTACAGAAAACTGCTTTTGTCTTCTCCAAAGCAAAATATGTATTTGTCATAGATTGTATACTTTTTACTGAAATAGTTTTTGTTTTTCTGCAGAGAAGTGTATATTCCCACCAAACTGTTCCCACTTTTCTACCTTAAATTCTGTTTCTTTTTCTATCGACAAAAGAATTGGTTTCCTATGGAAACTTGTTACAATCGTATTCTTTTCCACTGATATATGGCTTTGTTTCTCTAGAGAAATTTCTTCTCTCCAATAGAAAACATTTTGTGAAGAATTCTCTTTCTTTTCTACCAAACTGTTCTTAGTTCTCTTACAATAAATATGTTATTCTCTCAGAAAGTTTGTTCTTTCTCTATCGACAAACGTCTTGTCTTCCAATGGAAACTTATGTTCCTTTTATATAGAATAGTTAATTTTTTCTATAAAATGTAACTTCTTTCTTGTATTTAAGAAAGTTTTATTCTATAGAACAGGCTGGAAAATCTTTATCATTTCTATACAAATTTGTCTTATTTTTCTTTAGAGAAGAGTCTTCTTTTTCTATAAAACTCTTTTTAATTTTTCTAAAAATAGTGTATTCATTCTCTATATAACAACATCTTTTTTATAGAAAACTTTTTTTCTTGTTCTTTTCATTCTTGTCTATAGAAAAGTTAAATTCTATAGAAAGGGCAAAGGAAGTGCTCTTATGAATTTCAATCGAGTCAAGGCCAGTGGATCGTTCAGGCAGTTCACACAGCAAACAAACATAGTGTGAGAATAATGGTGAAAAGTAAAACTGGTTCATTTCGATTTGTATAAGGAATGAACATGGTTCATTCTTAGTAATATGGTGAATGAATCTGATTCATTTCAAATATAATAAAGAATGAATATGATTCTTTTAGATTAGTGTGAGGAATGAGAGTCTGGTTCATCATAGACTAGTGTGATGAATGAAAGGTTTAAGGAATGAACATGTTTCATAGAATAACGAATGAAACCTATTCTTTTAGAATTGTGTAAAGAGTAAACATGATTTATTAAGAATAATATAGAAATAATTAACTTGCTTTACTAGAGTAGTATGAAAAATAAACCTAGTTCATTAAGTATAGTGTGAAGAATAAACTTGGTTCATTTAGAATAGTGTGAAGAATAGAATGGGTTTATTTAGAAAAATGAATCAGGTTCATTAAGAATAGTGTGAAGAATTAACATAATTCATTTAGAATAATACTTAGAATGAACGTGGTTTGTTAAATGTAGTGGAAGGAATGAACGTAGTTCATTTAGAATAATTTCAAAAATAAATGAATCTGATCCATTTAATATAAATGAAGTTCATTGAGGTGAGGTTTATTAAGAATAGTGTGAATGAGGTTCATTAAGAATAGTGTGAGGAATGAACATGGGTCATATGGAAATGTGAAGAATAAACTTGGTTTATATAAAATAGTATAAAGAATGATTTTGAGAATTCTTTTAGTAACGCAACAATAACCCATTTAACGATCTAATTCAGGGTTCTTGTAATCAGTAGAAGCAAATCAAGAGCAATATCCTCAGATTCTTTCTTCGAAAGGATGAAAATAGTTGGAATAATCTAGGCTCATGTAAAGGGGTCAAGTTATTTTGGCCCCCTTTCAATGAAAAACGCACAAGATAACTTATTAATCGAAGTAGGCGGGACATATCGAGGCTGATAGCAGTAATAACAGGACACTGGGTAGTAGGCAGACACGCAAGTCGGCTTGGTCTCCTTTACAACGATCATTGTTATAGTTGCAAAAGCAGGGAAAATTAAGAAATGGTCTTCCATCTCCTCCGCGAATGCCCTGCTCCAACCATATATTTGGTTTATTTAGAATAGTGCGGGGAATGAAACTGATTCATTTAAAATAGTATAAAGAATAAATCTGGTTCATTTAGAATAGTTTGAAGAATGAGACTGGTTCATTTAAAATTGTATGAATAATGAATCTGATTCAAAATAGTATAAATAATGAACGTAATTTACAAAGCACAGTGTGAGAAACAAACGAGGTTCATTAAAAATAATGTAATAAATGAACCTGGTTCATTCAGAATAGTATGAGGAGTAAAAATGGTTCATTTAGAATAGTATGAAAAGTGAACATGTTTCTTAGTATGATAATCGCTTTTTCATTTAGAATGGTGTAAATAATGAACACGATTCATTTGAACTAGTGTGAAGAATGAACTAGAATAGTGTAAAGAATGTTTAAGAGCATATTAAATGAACATGGTTCATTTGAAATTGGGATAGAATAAAACTTTTTCTATTCTAATTTTCTTAATTTTTATACCCTACACCACTATAGTGGGGAGGGTATTATACGTTTGTGCTGATGTTTGTAACATACAAAAATATTAGTCCAATACCCACCTTAAAGTATACCGATCGATTCAGAATCATTTTTTGAGTCGATTAAGACATGTCCGTCCGTCCGTCCGTCCGTCCGTCTGTCCGGCTGGCTGGCTGGCTGTCCATGTAAACCTTGTGCGCAAGGTACAGGCCGCAATTTTCAAGATAATTTGATGAAATTTGGACCAAGCATGTTTTTTGGCACAAGGACGAAGCCTATTGAAAATGGTTGAAATCGGTCTATTATTTCACCTAGCCCCCATACAACCGTACCTCCCGATTTGAACTTTTTATGCTATAATTACGTCAAATATTCTGCTATCTCTCTATGTCACAAATATGTTTTATATAAGTATAAATGATACTGCAGATTTTCGTAAGGATCGGCCTATATTTGACCCTAGCCCCCATACAAACCCCCCCTTCAAAAAATGACTTAAACGTCTAAAATTGACTTGTAACCATTTGTATCGCAATGAAACTCAACAAAACTAACTGTTATTTAGAAATATATCCTTTTCCCAAATTTACCGAGGATCGGCCCATATTTGGCCTATATAAAGCCTCATTTAAAAATTTTAGTTTTTTATCAATAAATGGCTTAAATATTTTGGAATTATGGTAATATTCAACATAAAAGTTTCTTTACAAAAAATAAAAATTTTATAAAAGTAAAAATTGTAAAAATATACTCATGGTGTAGGGTATCATATGGTCGGCCATGCCCGACTATACTTTCCTACTTGTTTTACATTTCTTTACTTTTCGACAGTATTTTAATATTTCTAAATGTTTAAATACCCTCATATGGATTCCTCGCCAGTAGAAGTGCTCTTATGAATTTCATTCGAGTCCAGGCCAGTGGATCGTATCCCTGAAAGGTTAGGGTCATAAGGCACGTCGTCACATTTTCCTAATCTCTTCTATATACATACTTTTGAACAAATATTGAATCATGTGACTTATTGCATTGCAATAATGGAATATTAAGCATCTGTTCACATATTCTTACAGATTTTCGATCAATTATCACTTAAAACGAAACAGTTGCACTTTAAACTTTCACCAGCCAATAAGCCAAACACAGACTACAACATTTTATTCAATGCTACATTTTAAATATGTACTCAAAAAATGCTTTAAATTTTCCTTGAAAAAAAAACGAAAAGAACTGTAAACGACCCTGTATATAGATTTCAAAAGTATAAAAAATAAACGTTTTTCTTTTTCTTATTATTTTATTCTGCTGCGCTTTTACACATGAAATATTTATGGGTTCAAAGTGTTACACAGATATTACTTTCAATGGAAATTGTTTTCTCCCTTTCTTCAGCTTGCTGCTGGTCTTTTTGTAGATGCCAAAATATATGTCCCAATTCTGTTTTTGGTTGCTTAAATAACCGTAGGAAAAAAGGAGAAAATATAAAAGAAAGAAGTAGATTTTTATGTTAAAAATATATTTGCAGTTGCATGTCACCAAATAACAGCACGTCTTTAATGCATAAAATTTACACAAAATATTATTATTATTACACACACATCCATGCATACATACACACACACACACACACATTACATAAAACTTTTGCAATATTTGCAACTGCATACTTATACATACCAACACACACATGTATACCATATGCATAATTTTTGTGTTTATTAAAGAGGAAAAACTGAAAAAAACGAAAGAATAAATTGAAGGACACCATGCATGGCAAGTAGAAAGTAAAAGAAAATTTTATTGCCATGAAAAGGTATTGAAATCATAATTTCTTTTGTTAATGGAAATTTTACCCCTTTTTGGAAAATTAAAGTAATTTTTGTAAAAGAAATAAGTTAAGGCAACATAACATATGTATAAGCAATGAAATTTTTATTGACTTAAACACAAAGGATTTTTTTTAAACTTAAAAAGTAAGAAAAAAACCAAATTTGTTTGCAGTTTAAGCTAAAGAAAAATAACTTAAATTATTGAATTTTTTTTTTTAGCATTTTTGCCTTAATCTTAAACATTCTTAGATTTATTATTTTATTATTATATTTAATTAATAATTTTGCGTTTACTAGAAACGACTGCCAAGCCTTAACTATTTGAGTTATGTTTTTAAATTTCTACATAGAAAACTTCTTTTAACAAAACTATAAATTATATTCAAAACTAACTTATGACAGACCAAAAAAATTTTTTTTTAAATTCCTTTTTTTCATTGATAAGAAATATAAAGTAACTAGCAAAACATATAAACTAAAAATAAAATTTTTAAATTGATTTAGCATTTCTCATGCACTTGCAAAGCGGCTTAAAGTTTTTCATGCACTCACTACATAAAAATGATTTTAGTTTTTGTGTTATTTTTCATAAAACTTTTGAAATATTTTTAATACGAAAACTTGAAACAAAAAAAGCAAACAAAAATTTTGCATATTTAATAAAAAAAAAGAGATTTAAACTAGAATTGTGTAAATTAGAAAAAAAAAACATGTTTTTTAGTTCAATTCAATTCGTTCTAAATGATCAGGGAAATCTCAGCATTTTTTTATATTTTTGTTAACACTCATATATATGTTAATTTTCTGACCATAAATGATACATTCATTGGGAGAAAATGGTACTCTACCTGCGACTCTTCTTAAAGAGTCTTTTATAAGCCCCACTTGTGATCAGTTTCCACTAATTTTTGTATCTATTTTGAGTCATTTGTCATTATACACTTTTTGTTCATCAAAAGGAGTCAGAAAAGACTCCGTTTGCTGATAAAACACACAACAATCTTCTAAATTCTAGCTGTGATAAAGCTGTATCATTTAGAACATTGTAGGTTGGTAGTAAAGTGTAAAAAAGGATTCTGGTTATAAGTTCAGAACGGCTCTTCAGAACATATTTCGAGGTCTGATATGACAGATCTTCCAGCCACTCCAACCAACCACTTCTTTGAATAAACTTTTTAACAAATATTACAACATGTGATCGAGCATTGTCATGAACATATTTCGAGGTCTGATATGAAGGATTTTGCAGAGTGAGCATTTTGCCTTAATCGAAACAAACGAGGCTAGGACAGGATCATAAGGCAAACCTCCAACCAACCGCTTCTTTGAATATACTTTCTAACATTGTCGAGCATTGTCATAATGGGAGTTTTTCGATCAATTTTCATTTCAAACGAATCAGTTGTATTCGCTACAGTTTCTCTGAAATGCTCTAGCCAGATTTAAGCAGCTCATAATAGATAGGAATCTTCAATCCCGCTAAATATGAAGCATTACCTAAGTTTCATGGCTATTTCGTTTTGGAGTCGCTTCAGCTTATTGTCCAGGCTGGTCTTGTTAAATTTCCAAAGAATGTTCATAGAGTTATGTCAGCAATTCTTGGTCTTCAAACTGTTTGATTTGTCTGTTCCGATATCTGTCTTTCATTTTTATTGAAAAGTGTTTTTTTCTATAGAAACGTTTTCATTTTCATTTCTATAGAAAATGAAAACTCTATAAAGTCTTCTTTCTTTTCTACAACTAACAGTCTTCCTCTTCTATAGAAGAGTGTTTGCTTTCTTATTCTTTTTCTATAGGAAGTGTCCTCGCTTTCTTTAGAAATATCTTGTCATATTCTACTAAAAAGTGTCTTGATTTTTTATAGAAATGTTTCTCTTTTTTCCCTAACTCTTATGTGTTTGTGGTCCATCATGACGTATATCTATTTTGTAATAATTCATAGAATTAATTCTGCTTTTATTCGAATGTATTTGACGTTCAACATTTCGTATGATTATTTTAGTTTCATATGATATAATTAAATATTAAGTATACGCCACATATGTTATTTATGCCCGGGGTATTGCAAAAATGAAACTATCGAAAATGATAATATATAGGATTCTTCAGTCCCGCCAAATATGAAGCATTACCTTAGTTTTAGATATTTGTTTTTATTGATTTTCTCTTTTAATGAAAAGTGTTCTTCTTCTAAAGGGTACCATTTTCTATAGAAGAGTGAACTATTTCTTTCCTTTTTTATAGCAAAATGTATTGCTTTTCTCTTGAAAAAGTGTCCTCTCTCTCTTCTTCGTTTACTATAGAAAGTCTTTTCGTTTTCTTTAGAAATGTTTATTTCCTTTCAACCGAAATGTGTGTTAATTTTCTATAGAAAAATGTATTTCTTATCTATAGAAAAGATTCTCATTTTCCCTTAATTCGCATGTATTCGTGAAGCATAAAAGCGTGTCACGATTTTGTCATAATTCAAGTTTGTTCCTTTTTCTGTAGAAATGTTTCTACTTTTACTCGAATGTATTCGACGTTCAACATGTCGTATGTTTATTTTCATATAAAGTAATTAAATATTAAGTATACGCCACAAACATATACCTTCTGTCCCATCAAATTGTGTTTCTCTTTAAAGGAAAAGTGTCTTTCTATAGAAATGTTTCTCCTTTTAACCTTAACTCGCATTAAATATGACAATTTTGTCAAAATGTTTCTCTTTTTATTCGTATGTATTCGATATGAAATAATTGAATATTAAGTATACGTCACATATGCTTTTTATGCCAAATGTGTTGTATTAATTAAATGATTGAAAATTATTGTTAATTTCTTTTAAAACTGGAGCGCTTTTAAATGCTTCACTTTTAATTTTAGCATAAAAATTTTATTTCATATTTAACCATCTTGATCTATAATTATTTATGTGAGTTTTGTGTACTAAATCATGTGTATGTTTACGTGAGGGACATGTACCTTTAACAACAACAATTATAGTGTTGACTGTTTAGGTTAAAAACGTTATTGATGTAGCAAAAAACTAGACAAAAAAATATATTACGAATATTTTACGTTTTCCTACAAATGTCTTTCTATTCGATACAGAAGTGTCTATCATTTCTTCTTTTCATTTAATAAGAAATGTGTCTTTATTTAAAAACAAGTAGAAAAGTATAGTCGGGCATGGCCGACCATATGATACCCTACACCATGAGTATATTTTTACAATTTTTACTTTTATAAAATTTTTATTTTTTGTAA